>NC_056729.1:1982840405-1983012905 GCF_019279795.1 Protopterus annectens | reverse complement strand
TAGAGGAGAGTTTATGTATGAGTTTTTCTTGGGAGATTGTGTCAAATGCTTTTGACAAAGCTAGGAATACTGCCGATAGATACTATGTTATCTTCATTTCTATTTTGATTTATTGTGGTTATGAAATTTAGGAGACCTGTTGTGGTTCTGTAGTGTGGACAGAAACCATGTTGAGTGGGATATAGGAGATTATTTGTTGTGATATAGTTTAATAACTGGGCTTGGATACATTCCTCCAGAATTTTGGATAGAGGAGATAGGATAGCTATAGGTTTAATGTGATATAGTGTGGTAATTTTTGTGGAGGAACCTCCTTTGTATAAAGGTAAGATATATATTTTTTTCCAAATAGCAGGAATGCAACTTTCTTTGATGGAACGGTTTGTTAGAATGGAGATAGGGTAAGCCAGGGCAGCCGCTGCAATTTTAATATATTTTGTGGGTAGACTGTCTGGGGTAAGAGCGGTTGGTTTTAGGTTAAGAAGATAACTTTTCTTATTGGGCTATCAGGTTAACAAATAAATACATAAAACAAAGAGGCAATTCTTCATAGTAAAGGTTGCCAGTCAATGTGGGCATGGTACCCAGGAAATGGTAGACGGTAAGGCAACAGCCAGTGTCTATTGGAAATAGGACAGAGTAAAGCTCACAACCTCAGGAGGTGAGCAGGGTAGATACCTGGTGTGAGATAAGTGATAAGGGCTAGCTGCAGGCTCTACATAATCTGAGGGCCATTTCTCCTGGCAGTTTTGAATGTTCATATACAATAGATTTATATTTCAGGGTGTTTCAGAGACAAGACAAAAATACTTAAATAAGAGTAAATAAAGCTGATGATTTCCACATTAGTGTAGTGCAGACACATTTGTGCCACCCAAATGTGACAGGTATAGTTTTATATTTTCCTGTTACAGTGATGTACTTATGCTAAAAGCTGGGTATAATTTCATGTGTGTGATTAGAAATTAATTTGCCCAATATCTAAATGCTTGTATATCAGTCAGTAGCCTAAATGATACAACAGGATAGGGAAATTAGATAATGCAGCTCACAGTTTCTTTGCACGCAGTCCTTATTTTCACTTGATGCTGCTTAACAACAGTTTACTTTATTATAATCTAAACTTTATATGTCATATTGTCTGTGTCATGTTTTGCAATAAATGTTGTTTTTATCCTAACAAATTATGCAGCCACAACTTTCCATACAACAGTTTCATCCATCAGCTAAATATTAACATGGTGGATTTGAAATTAATGTTGTGTTTAAGTTTAGAAATAGTTCTGAATATACTTAGGGCAAACACACACGAGAGTAATGCCTGAACACGGCTGCATGCCTTGAAAGAGTTCATTTAAATGTCACATGTGGAGAACTTGTTTTTGTTAGGTTTACACTACTGTGAGAAAGAAA
The DNA here is from genome assembly GCF_019279795.1 of Protopterus annectens. Classification (NCBI taxonomy): domain Eukaryota; kingdom Metazoa; phylum Chordata; order Ceratodontiformes; family Protopteridae; genus Protopterus; species Protopterus annectens. The sequence continues at coordinate 1,983,011,492 of NC_056729.1, read as the reverse complement.
ATGTGCTGGAAAATCGAACATCATTTGGAGACTTTTCCTTAATATTTACTTCACCTCTATTTCCACACTGAAAAAAATGAAAGGTGCATGCTGCTTTAGCTTTTAGTTTATTTGTGTGGTGAATAAGTGGAGTCTGAAATGATAAAAGACAGGAGTCTTACATGTAAGGATCACTTTGTTACTACAGTTAAGTGCTATGAGAATGCAGTTAAATGATTTTTTTGTTGTAACTAATACACATTGTTTTGGCTTTGTAGACGGCAAGCATATTTACTAGCATTAAAGGTGGCACTGTAATCTCTCAGATAAAAGCAATAGTTTCTTTTCGGTTGTTAATTATCACTGCACTTGGTGAAACTAACACCAGAAGCCTCTGAGAAAAAGTTCTCAGGACATCTGTACTGATATCAAAGCAAGAGGTGGCGACCCATGACTTCTTTGTTTGGATTCTGTAACTCACATTTGGCTTGTAATCACACTGATTAGTACCTCCTCCCACTTTGTCTGGTAGCTTCTTAATTTAGCCATTTACGTTTGTTATCTTTCCCTGCCAGAAACAGGTGATAAGCTGGAGGAATGCTTCCTGCTTCTTTTAGTTTCTTGACATCTGAACTTTGATGCCCCAGCTAAGGTCTTCAGTAGAGATGCTCCCCTTGAAGACTTAGAATGTGCAACCAAGACATTTAAGTATGTCACATATCTTGGTTGTTGATTTACAAAAGTGTCTATTCCTGTAGACCAAGGTCACTGAATGCATGAGTAGGTAGGTGACTGCTTTCTGGAATGTGTTTTCAGGACAGCTTCAAGGAGGGACAGTGTCTTTTATCAATCACTAAATGCTGTTTGTTGTACTGTCTTCCGCGACACTATTTCACGTAGCTGCCAAGGCTGTTGATAGGGTCCGAGGTGTGAGCTACATAAACCTGTTTTGTTGTAACCCCATGTGGGAATATTCCGTTGGTTCCGACTGGAACTTAAATGAGCTGTGCATTCTGTAAGATCATAGGAAGGAAAACAGAAGTGTCAAGTGATTTATCATAAAGAGCTTTCATTATCCTTGCTTTTAGATCTTGTAAGTGAAGATTTAATGCAGTTAAATTTTGCCACTTTCAAAATATTGTGATTTCAAAAAAATACTGTTTCATATTCTTGCAGATTTCTTGTGACGACTAGTTGATCGTTAGTTCCATACTCTTTAAGGTATTATGATCCTGTTAGTAAATATAGCTGGTTTGTGTGTGTGTGTGTGTGTGTGTGTGTGTGTGTGTGTGTGTTTGTGTGTGTGTGTGTGTGGGGGGGGGGGTTATTGTTACTCATCACTTTTTGTTACTTTGCCCTGTAATAAATATCCTGGGTGTCTTGACTTTTATTTGTATCATCCATGCACATTATTAGACATAAAATATTAAGATTTTAGTCACCTTGGAATCAAAATGTTCATTCAGGGCTTAATTGTATGATGCTTTGTGCTTTAGGGGAAGTCTAAAGTAAATGGGGGACATTTGCAAAATATTTGTGTTTGGAAAACACCTTTTGTGTAATTTGTCATTGCTGTTTTTACTTTGTTTTCTACTTTAGCTGTCTGTTCTTGTTGATCAGATTGTGGTTTTAATGGCAGCCCTTAGGGTTTGATGAACAGCTGGCATACTTATTATGTGAATGTAGATAGTTAACCATGTTTATTTAATTGGCGTAAGTATGTCACACTGATTATGTATTTACATGTATATTGTACTCGTAAAGTTATTAATCTAAAAGGAGTATGTCATTTAAGCTAACAGATCAGTCACAAATAACACAGAAGAAGGGCTGAGTTAATAGCATAAGAAGCATAAAATAAATAATTCTGGTGCTCTTTGTGGCTTCATCATACCTGGAATTTAGGGATACTGCTGAATGATTTTTTTTCAGTTTTGTATTTTTTAACTTTCCCAGAGAGCATCTGCCCTAAAGGGATCTAACCAGAGAGCCACACTAACCCCAGCTACAGCCAGATACCACTGTCTTCTACCACACTGACCCTCCTGTCACGACTATGAGCTAACACACTGCTGTGTAATATTAATATAAATACAATCTTACCTATCAAGGATACATTTGAATGTTCTCCCTGTGTCTCTGTAGGGCTCCTCCCAGCTCCAAAAAGCATGTTGAGTGTTTCCATCTGAAACTCACCAATGAATGGAGCTATGGACAGCAACACAAGCTCTACATGGTGCTTTATAGTGGGAAGAGTTGTACAGATCAACCACTTTGGCCATCTATTTTGGTACGCAGTGTCCTCAAAATAGGCAAACACAGATCACAGACTGCTCACCATGGCTAGTCACTGGACAGTGTAAAATACGACTCAAGGTGATTTGGTGATGTCGACTAATGTCGCCAAATTGGGTTGAGGACCCTGCCTACTCCGACCTATGCCAGGGACCCATGCTAATAGTGGGAGGGGTGTATGTGCTCCTTTTGGCCAGTACGTGCCCACCATAAAGCCCAGCAGCCCTGGTTCAATAAGCTACTGTTTGGCCGGTGTCCAGTTGCCCAGCCTGGGCTAACTAGGATAGCTCTGTTGAGTGAAAGCTGGATGTAAAACCAGTCAAGCTGCCAAACATGAACTAAGAATTGCTATAGTCACTGTAGGCTCTCTGACAGGATGCAACTTGGATGTGAATGACATGATGGTATGGAGGAGACTGGACATCCTATGTATTTAAGAGATAAGATGAAAGGGCAGTGCAGCAAAGCCACTTGGCTTGGGATCCAGACTCTACTACTCAGGAGGAAAACAGGCTAGAAATGGTGTGAGAATTATGATGAGAGAGAGATTTCAGAAGGCAGTGAGGGATATTTTCAGAATTAGTGACATCCTCATGGCAATCAGACTCCAGCCTAATGATAGGGCAGTATTCATAATCTGAGCCTATGCCCCACATCAGGGTTGTGATAGTGAGGAGAACAGTACATTCAGACAGCATTTTCAGGACCTACTAGATAAAACAAGACAACATGAACTGATGTTGATAATGGGTGACTTGAATGCACATATTTGGACAGACAGAATAGGATATGATGACTGCCTGGGTTCACATGGGTGGAGCAGCAGGAATAAAGAAGGAGAAGCCATTCTAGACTTCTGTCTGGCAAATGCCTTGATAGTAGCCAGTACATAGTTCAGAAAGAGAGACAGTCACAAGATCACATACAAGAGTGGCCAACATGCAACTCAGGTAGACTTTCTCCCAGAAAAGGAAGGGCACTGGGGTAGAATCAGTGATTGCAAAGTCATCTCCAGTGAAACAGTCAGCCCACAGCATAAATAACTGGTTGCCACAATCAGCCGCAAACAATGGTCAGAGAATGCTCTAAGGTCTAATGCTGAAGACCTGGAAGTTGACTGGAGAGAAAGTACAACAGTTCAAGGAATGAAAAGGAGGAAATAAGTGGAATTGAAGAAGAATAGCAGTGCCTCAAAACAACGTATGTGAGGACTACAGAACATATGGAAATAAGGTACATAAGGAAAGCTGAGGTGGAGTGCAGAAATCCAGGAAGTCATCAAATGAAAGTAGTGCAGGAAAAAGTGGGAGATAGAAAAGACAGACCATGCTAGGAAGGAATACTGGTTGGCTAATAAAGAAGCTAAGAAAGGAGTTGCAATAGTGAAGAACAGGGCATCAGAGGCACTCAACCAACTTCTGGAAAGTGACTCAGTAGGTGTCACAAAGAAACTATATCAGGTTGTAAAGCAAATACAGAAACATAAAGAAGATATACACTCTTCATAGGGGATTGCAGCAGCAACTTGATCACCAGTCCACAGGACATTAAAGGCAGATGTAAGGAGTATTTCCAGCAGCTTCTGAATGAAGAAAACCCAACAGAAGCTGTACTACCCCAGACACAGCCTAAGATGAGAGGAGAAGAAGAGGAGCCCATCCTAGAAGAAGTAAGAACAGCACTAAGGAAGATTAAGTCAGGGAAAGCAGCAGGCTCAGATGAGGTCACAGCAGATGTGATAATGATGTTGTGTGAAATAGGGGAGAAAAGACTCCTGAGTGTACTCATAGCAGTGTGGAGAGAAAGGCGTATCCCAGATGACTGGAGAATAAATATACTCATGCCAGTGTACATGAACAGAGGGGATATCCACAACTGTGTGCAGTACAGTGGTATCAAACTCCTGTCACATTGCACAAAAGTTCTGGAGAGTGTGATTGATAAACAGATATGCAGAGTATTAGAGAGTAAGATGGGAGATGAGCAGTTCAGATTCAGATCAGGATGTAGCACAACTGATCTGATATTTGCAGTGAGACAGGTGGTTAAGAAGAAGCTATAGATAAGGAAAGAGTCCAACTGGACATTACTAGACTTGGAGAAAGCATATGAGAAGCTCCCAAGAGCTCAACACTAGGAGCCTTATCAAAAATAATACACTCCTACAGGCACTGCTGACCCTAGAATACATTGATATTTGAATGTCATGGAGATCTAGTTCAAGAATATTGAAAGCACTCCATCAGTGCAAGATTTCAATAGCTACCATGTGTTTAGACCCATCACACTAGATGAAAGCACTAAATGCAGTGCAGTCTCTATATTCATAAAACAAAATATCACCTCCATACTAGTTAAGAAGGATAATGACCTGGAACTCTTCCATTTCCAGCATATCATTAAGAAAACACCATACCACTGTAGGACCCCCTCTATTTCACCCTTGGCCCATAGCTCCTACCTGACTAGTCCGGAAGCATGTATGTCCAGTGATTTCTGGACTTCATAAATGCAAACACACTGGACCAACTAATCTGCACCTGTACTAGGGGAGACAAAATTCTGGACTTGGTTCTCCTGAGTATGGGACAGCTGTGCTCCCTATGAGTTGTAACATTCTCCTTAGTCAGATCAGATCATATATTGCCATATTCACCATAAGACTGAAGCCGGAAACATCCTCCATTAACTAAGCCTTCAGAGATTATGCTACAGCTAATCCTCTAAAACTGAGTGATCACCTGGTTAAATTCATCATTCCACCCTGATGACCTCTCTATGAATGCAAAATCTTTCACCACCAAATTCAATGCACATGCAAATAGCTGCATAGAAGCATCTGACCCCCTCCAAAATAAACACAATGGCAAATTTAAAAATAAGCCCCTATTGTGGAATACAAATATAAGTAGGCATTACAATAAAAGGAAAAATGTCATTGAATTTAAACTTTATTAAACTTTCCAAATGCCAAAAACTGTCTTACCAAACTTAACAGAGAACTCAGGACATTGATCAAATCAGCCAAAGCTAGATATGAGGTAAACAATAGCCACCCAGGCAAATGATAATCACAATGCCTTCTTTGGTTATGTTAAAATTAGAAACCTCAGAAATAGTGCTCAAAACTGCACATTGCTAATAGTAAATGACACATACTCAAATCACATACTCAGTACTTAATACTCATAATCACAAACTCAGTTCCTAAGGAGGTAGTCAATTTGCTAGGAGATAAATTTAGCCAATCATATGATGAGATGTTTATTATTCCTGATAAACTTTGCACAGAGTAGCCTGTCATAATTTGGGAATTTAGAAATACAGAAACAGATACTGATGACAGATAATGTTTGCTCAGCCCACTTTCTTTGCTCATGCCATTTCCTGCTTGATAGGCTGTTTTAACATCTTGCTGTTCCTCACTCTTCAGAAGAATTCCCTTGTGTCTGTCTGTTGTAGTCTATAATTCTTCAATTGTTTTTGAAATTGCTACTTTAAAGGCTACTTTAGTCATCCAGTACCTTTTCCAAGATATTTCCTTGTTTCTTTCCTGAACCATCTACCTCATATCTTTAACATTTCCATATTATTCTCATGTGCATCTTTTCTTTAAAGATGGTGGAATAACCTAAGGCACTGAAAACGTGATATTGTGCTTGGCCTTGTGCATTCTTTTTCAAAATGGTATCTTAAGTCTTTTCAGTCCTTCTATTCTTCTCTGGATTTGGTTTCTTGTACAGACTTTTAATATGTTTACTGTACTGAGAGCTATTCCTATTATTTGTTCAACCTTGTAAAAAATAAGATCTCAAGAAATGCAGGCAGTACTCTAAAGGGATTAATTTTACTGACTATCTGAAACTGTGACTGCAACCTTTTGCTACAACAGGTTCTGACTCCTCTGATGCCTTCCAATATCCCATCACCTTCTGTTACTGGATTCTCATATCACTTGCTTACATTTATGTCATCTGATATGAAGACTACCTTAGATCCTTTTCCAGCTAAGTTGTTATTATTGCTTCCACTTCAGCAGTTTTCTCATTCCAGGTTTTTCCATCCAAGGTGCACTGTCATACATTAAATTTAAGATGCTACATTTTGACCTTTTTTTTAGTCACGTAATGTCTTTTTTCATCCTTCCTATGCTTTGTTGCACATCATTCCTGTGGCATTTTTATAAGTTCAACCAAAGGTCAGATTTTCCTTCCAGATGTCCAACAGTGTCACTTATATAGATATCAGAAAATAGCTCTGCCAGCAATGATCCATGTGATAAAATGGCATTAAACATTTTTTCATTTGAGTGCACTCCATATCCTTCATCTTTTAGCACAAGAAATCCGGACATAGTCAAAAATAATGGGTGGGGGGAAAGCCCAAAAATAGGGACAGATTTTAAAGAATGCTCTTAGAATACATTTTCTGAAGGATAAGAAGCCTGCAATGCAATGTCTATTATTTAGTGAATTCCATCCTCAATGATTTGCCAGAAAACCACAACCTTTATGAGGGACAAAGTAAAAATGTCAGCCCAAATTCTGGACATTCTGCGAGAATGTGGACAGTTGAAATAAATGGTGCACTCCATTCGCTATTAACATTTTTGCTTTCTTTTTAGCTACTGTTTTGCTCATGTTATTTCACTAAAACTCCATCTGAGTCAGTCTAATTTGTTGAATAATATTGTGTGTAATAGTACGTTAAATGCCTTAGTAAATGATATTTAAAGCTACTTTTCAGTTAGCAATCCTAATCCCTCAATTAAAGATTTGCTTTCTTCATCATTCTTAATATTAAATAATGCAGTTTCATTCAATGGCAATAAGCAACAAGTTAGGTGTTGTCAAGGACTTGACTACTTTCTGCTGTTTGATTCTGCATTGTAGCCTTTAAGATTTAATTATTTAATATGTAAAATGACCTGGGTGGAGAGTAGGATTGCAAATTGTAATGGACTACATATTTCTGGGGTCTATGTCAATTATTCGAATGCTTAAAATGTCGAACGTTATATGGTCGAGACCATATGTTCGCATTTCAGGTGTTTGAAGGTTGACTTTTAATGGCACTGTATGGTACAGAATAGGAGAATTTTCCTTCTCTGCACTGAAGTGTGGTCTCTGAGTTGATATATTTAAGTAGGGCGGTGTAGGGGGGTGCAGGGGGACTTCCCACCCTGCTCGCACTGTTAGTGCATGTTTTTCTTTCTTTTTTTTAATTAGTTATTCAAACTTCCAAATATCGACCATATGGTCTCAACCATATGGTATTCGACATTTTGGAAGTTTGAATATTTGACAGAGACCCTATTTCTGTAAGACATGAGCCAGTGTTGCTAAAAAAAAAGAGTAAGTAATTAGAGTCTATATGAGTCATTGCTTTGCTTTTTGATGTTGAAGAAATGTGTATTAAATCTGTTTGACATGATATTCCTGCCACAGATCCATGTTCATTTAGGCCCTATGCCATACCTGCTTTTGATGTTTCAAAAGACTTAATGCCATTACTGAGATCTCCTAAGCTTTTATCACAGTTGTTCAAACACACCGACTACAGATTCAGTTAATATGATTTTATCTCTTTTCTCATGTGATTGAGAGGCTAAAGCTTGAATGTGCCTGCAATAGTGGGTGGTTGATCTTACACTCTCAGAAAGACAAAGAGTCAGACAGACCTTTACTGCTGGTCAGTTAAATTTCTTTCTCAGAGGTGCAGTGACCACTGAGAGTAATGAAGAGGTGAGGGGTACAGGGGACCTACCTACCTATAAAAACATATGATGATTTGGCTTATTTGTTTGTGTTATAAAGAGCCTGAATCTGTGTTCTGAGATGCTGTGTACTGAAGTTTGTACAATAACAACATTATTTGTTGAGCTTTTATGACCTGAACATGGTTATTTCGATGAGACATAGACATGTCATAGACAAAATATTTTCCTCCAGCAGTGCGTTTCACAATTTTCCTGTGATTGAAGAAATACTGAGAAGATTACAATTCTCAACTTTGTTTTGCTGCCACTTCCATGATGGGGAATTACATCTGCCCTCTTTCAGCCTTCATGTGTAATGTGTTTTAAATGTGACACACTACCTTTAGGAAAGCAGATACTTTTCAAAAGACGTATGTCTAAAAATCGGTAGTTCTCCCATGCATCTCTGAAGTCAAAACTCTCTTCAGGTCAGCTCCATTTCTGCCTCTTTCTTATCTGATCATTTTGCAGTATATTTAATATTTATTGACCTCACGTGGTGTCAGAAGTGAAGAAATACCATTTACAAGATGCCTCTGCTACTTATACATATTATATTTTATTCTGTTTTGAAAAATATATTGCAACTATGACAACCACAATGCCCTCCATTTCTTTTAGCAAACTAGAGGTACGCAGTAGTCTAATAGAAAACTAAGAGGACTTAGTGTTACAAATTTGAGATTTTTTTTGCATCAGAATTGTATAAGAAAATAGAAGTACCATTAACCACTTTTTTACTAACAACAGGAGAGGAGTCTCTTAAAATGTATAGTACCTTTGGGATATAAAAGTGTGGTAAAGTAAAAGTTTAAAGAGTACTGCAAACTAAATAAAAAAGTAAGATTTGTCCTAAGTTTGGCAAGCATAACTCCCCTTGTAACTATCACACTGACAACAAACCTCTGAAAATCAATCCCATAGTTTGGTATCTGGGAACCTTTGATCACCACATATCCACTGTTGGAAGGAAGGCATTTTTCATTGCACTGCTTATATGTAAAAGTATTACATCCACCTCAAGGGATGTAACTGTTCCACTGTACTCAGTACTTACTAGACCTATCATTGCGTATACTACCCCCTTTGGTAGATATCTGTCCAAATACATGTCATAACTTAAATGTCCATAGCCCTTTTTCACTAAAAATCAAGGGCCTAAATTGTAAAAACTATGCACCATCTCAAAGCCATGTCTCTATTCTCAGCATCATAAAAGCTGCTGAGAAATTACCTCTGGCTTGTATATAGAGCTTCAACAGACCCTATTCTGTCAGATCTATTGCACATTTGCAAGTCCAGTTGTATCATAAACAACTCAAGGGATCTCAAGCTAGTTTGCAAAATAAAAAGAGCATGTTGGTGGGATACAGATTACCACTTCGATGAAGCCATCTTCCATTTCACATAAAGCCAAGCATTTCTCTTACTCTGCTCAAATATACTTTAAATGAATGGATGGGCAACCACAAATGTTAACCCAGTTTATTACTCTGTCCCTCATGGACAGGGAAAATGTAAATGTCCCAACATATCTTGTTTGGCACATCTTTGGGTGATTTTTTTATGCAAAATATATGGACTAAAACTACCATTGGAATGTAAGGCTAAGCTTCTTAAGATCCTCGCAGATTAATAGCCTAATAAGTACCCATAAACAGACAAATAAGTGAGATTCTTTTTTTTTTACAAGAAAGGTGCTGAATGACTATATTGATACATATGTGACTAAACTTAGACATAAAGCAAAAGATTGTGAATTTGGAAAGCTGTATGATTTCTTCATGAGAAATAGAACTTGTGTTGCATACAGTGACCATGTAAGAAGTAAGCTGTTGATGGAAAAGAATATGACATCGGGAAAAGCATGTTTAGCAAGTGAGCTGAGTTAAATGCAGAGATGACTGAAGAGGTAGAAATGAATAGCATACATTTTAAAAAATGTATCAAAATGAGTTAAAAATACTCCATATATAAAATATAAAGCAGGCTGAACATGACAATTTGCTGACAAGACATAGCAGCTAAACATGCTGTGATGATGCTGATAAAAGTAAAATTAAAAAAGATAGCAAATATGAGGCTTGGATACAGTCATGAAGGTGCATGCCCATCTCACAAAGCTACCAGTAAAATATCTGGAAAGTTTGGTTATTTTGCTAAAATGTATATATTTAGTCAGGCATATCATTTTTAAAGTAGCCATTGGAAATATTGCAATTATTTCCTTTGAAAATAATACAGTCTCAAACTCTGAAAAGAACTGTTTGCAGAAACAAATGATGTCCACACAACAAGGAAAGAATTCTCTTCAAGGCATACCTCTGAAGTATACCTCATTATGAGGAACGTTTCTCATTTGGGGTCTTAAAAAGTGCATGTTCCTCAAAGTTCCACATTGAAAGCTGTCACACAATCAAGGTTAACAAATATTTAACAGATATCCATAGCAAATAGAAATGAAGTGCATTAATTCATTAAAATAATTAATCTATAAGTAAAAATATCACATTTTAACCATCGTTTGAGCTTCATAGCTGAAGTTGTTAGTAAGTGTTCCACATTTTGCCCATTTGTTCCACATTATGAGAGGTAGTATTCCTCATTTCGGAGACAGAAGCTTGAGAGATATGCTTCAAGAAGAGGAAAATGCACAAGTGTTTCTGACAAATAAACCACTGGACAGAAAGTTTGTGGATTAATGGCAAAATTATTCAACTTAAACTTGATATTGATGCATAGTGCAGTATTTTAAATGAGATGGGTTGAAGGTTTTTGGACCAACAGAGAAACTGTGTAATTCCACATTTTCTGTTTTTGACCCGTTTAGGTCAGAGGTTTATACTCAAGGGACAAACAGAATGTGAGGTATGAAAACAAGCAATGCAGCAGGCTAAAAACTAGGACACTGCAATATGCAAAAATCTGCAGATGATAAAGTTATTTCTTGCTGAAACTGAAGTCCATGGATATGATGCCAATGAAAAGGTAAAATACTCAGATGCTCAAAGTGTATAGAATATATAGCCATAATGATGCTACTTTATGTTTTAAAAAGAAAATAAGTTGAATCTCATCAATAAAGGTGTGCAGTGGCCAGAAACAATGCCAAAACAAACCAAGCCCTGAAAGGGAAGTATAATGACTTGTCTAAAGGGATCTATATCAATTCATCGTGTTTTCACAAACTCAAAATCCATATCAGTGATATGATCGAATTTCCAAAAATTCGAACATTAAAAAAACCCCCCACAAAAATCTACCTTTTTTATGTTTTTGCAGGGGGAAAGCCCCCCCTGCACCCCCACACCCCCTGAAAATGATATATACCAACTCTGGGAGTGCAGTGCATTGAGGAAAATGGTAAATTTCCCGATTCTCACTGTACCATGATCTCCATTCAAAAGCTTTGAGTTTTTGGAAATTCAATCATATTGTCTCACCGATATGAATTTCGAGTTTCTGAAAACTCCATCAATTTGGTAGGGATCTGTTTAAAGTTATTTGCTGTCTTCCAGTGTCCACATGACAGATCCTGTCCATCTGTCCCTGCAGTACATGTCTGGAGATATGTGCCTTCAGCTAGGAGCCAAGGAATTAAGTATGAGCATAGATGGAATATGTAAGTGCCTTTACCAGACAGGCTGACTCATAAGTCTGGGCTCATAGTATGTTAACAGTGCTGAAACCAAGTAAGAGCTGTATATGTATTCACCTCCAAGAATGTGAATAAGTAAGTTAAGAGAAAACAATATTTATCCTAAAGACAGCCAAAGAGGTTTTAATGATGATGATGATGGCAATCACAGATAGATTCTGTCAAATATAGTTGGAAAAAAAACTTAAAATTGTGAACGTTAACCACCCCCCACAGATGATACTGGTTCCCATAGATATTGTTTGGGATCACATTATTCTCCAAAGGTTTTCCAAGGATCCACAACAAATATTGTGAAGGCCTAGATGTGGTAGTGAATATTACAGATGACATACCAGTATGGTGGTAAAACAGAGGGGGTAAATGACTTCAGGCTGTCAAACCTGCTGGAGAGACTGTGACATAATAATGTGAAACTGAACCAAATAAGTGCTAAATTTGTGTTTATTCTATAAAAAGCATGGGACATATGCTAATAGTGCATGGAATACCCTGTAAAACAGGATGTCTTTGCAAAGGTTCTTGGCAATAGTTTGATATTTTGAGAGGTTCATTCCTTATTTGTAATATTGGTGCTAATGTGGAAATTGCATGAAAAAATCTTGAATAATGTTGGGAATTTGAGCAAGAAAGCAGCTTCAGAATTATAAAAAATGTATTCATTAAAGCTCCAACCTTGACTTACAGTGGTAGTAACAAATTGGTAGTCCAACAAGTAGATGCCAGTCAGTTTGACTTTTGGTTAGTAGGAAGTTTCTGAACCATACTTTTCTGAAGTGTTGACAAATGCACAGAAGCAATATTCATAAATAGGAAAAGAAATGTAGACCATTTTGTGCAGATGTGAAAACGTTTATGAACTATATATCTATATATCTGTATCTATCTCTGTCTATCGATATATATAAATGTCATGTATTAGTAGAATCCAGCCATAAACCTCTTCAGAACATCTTTAAACAAGCATTGTACCAAGCATGATTGAGATAGCATAGAAAGCTGTTCAACCCAGTAATTTGATATTACTATTTTGTATAAATCTGGAAAGATGATGTGAATGCATTGACTGCTATTCAAAATGCCCCAGGTATCCAAACTGAAAGAAATAATAAGCAAGGCTGACAGTACTATCATGAACGGTATCTCTGCCAGACATGGTATATCTGAGAGCACTACTTCTGACAATGGTCCACAGTTTAGAAATTTGAAATTCCAGATATTTGCTTTGGAATAGCAATTCTGTCACACTACCACAATCCCAAAAATAAACTACAGGCCAAATTGAGAACACCATCCAAACAATAAAAAAAAAATCATGAAAAATGTATCCTCAAAAGCAAGGAAGATTGCCACCTTGAATGCTGAAGTTCTGGAAAATTCTGTAGCCTGAGTATTTGTTACCGCATCAGATTTTGATGGGTCACAGACTAAGAAGATAGGTTTCTACCTCAGAGTTGGTACAACCACAACAGTTATCACTTTTCAAAGGAAAAGGGAAACATGCAAATTGCATCTAAAAAAACTATGATAAGCCTGCACAAAAAGAAATACTTCTTCATCCAAGAGATATTGGAAAGATATAAGATCCAAAAGGCAAACCAGAACTCAGGAAGCAGTTGTACAATGAACAGCTGAGACATATGGCTGTACATAGTTCAAACACCATAAAATGTTTCAGACAGTTAGATGAAATAGACAGTACTTGTGTAAAACATCACAAATGAAATTCCATGATCCACCAAAAATATTTCAGAGTAGAGAGAGTGAAGTAGAGATAGTTTGTTGCAAGGATAACCTGAGCAAAAGACTGTGTTGCAGAGGTTTCCTGAGGTGGAAGAAGGCCTAACTGTAAACCATGTCTCAGGGACCCAAACAAGTCCTCAGACTATGAATTTTGTCTCAGGAACCCCATCCAAGAACTTGTTATCTTATCTTTTAAGCCAGTAATGACATCAGACACAACTTCCATCTGGAGTTGAGGGTATAGTGGAGTGATTAACCCTCCCTGAAGGAACTTATGGGGAACACCATGAGATGTTCCGCAATCAGAACTCTACACTGAAAATGTTATTCTCTTATTATTTGATCATTAAATACTGCAAGTAAAAGTATTGTTTTTTAGTACAGTAGTTCTTCATATTGTACCTTACACATATTGTACCTTACACATATTGCACCTTGCACATATTGCACCTTACACATATTGCACCTTACACATATTGTACCTTACACATATTGCACCTTACACGTATTGCACCTTACACATATTGCACCTTACACATATTGTACCTTACACATATTGCACCTTGTACATATATTTTTATATAGCTGCATGTGCATTCTTTTCTTTTTATCTTTGAGAGCTAAGATGTAGTATATATTTACTGGGACTCTGGCACTTTAAGAAAGAAATCAAAATTTGCTGTAATTATTCCACAAAGAGCTTACTAGTCATGTGTGGAATAGAAGTAGAGTGCCAGGCCTTTCCTCCATATTGTACACACACACACACACACACACACACACACACACACACACACACACACACACACACACACACACACACACACACACACAGTACATGCACACAAACAACTACTGACAATTTGGAATCAACAATCCACCTAACCACAGGTCTTTGGTGTGTGAGGAAACCAGAGTACCAGGAGAAAACCCTCATAGAATTCATAGAATTCATAGAATTCATAGATTAGTACTAGGCTAACTACCCTTGTGGGCCATTTTAAGCCTAGCCAATTGCCCAATGTGAGAATCAAACCCTGTACCTTGTGTCTGTAAGGTAAACACCTTAACCATTATGCCAACCTCCCACCCATAAACATAGGAAAGGCTTACAGATTCTACTAAGAAGACAACTAAATTGAGAATCAGACTGGAAAATCATTCCACTGAGAAGCATATTATGGGCCATGACCTTGCATCCCTTTAGATTTTCGAATTCCTTCATGCAAAGTGTTCTTCCTTCACTTGATGACACTATACAGTTTACTAAACTAATTCTCATGTCAGTGCTGAAGTGCTAGACAGAAGGCCTGGAGGAAGTGAATGAGAGTCTCCTTTGGAGCTTGCCACAGCTGCACTTTGTTCAGATGGCTGGTTTGAATTTAATTACACAACTACACTTTTATAATATCCTCTTTTCCATCCTAGACAGTTTTCTTCACAAGCAGGATGCAACTTGAGTGCATTAAATTTGATAGCATGGCTAAACCTAAGTAGGATATGTGCGTGCACGCGCCCGTGTGTGTGTGTGTGTGTGTGTGTGTGTGTGGGGGGTGGCAAGGTTTGGCCGGGGATTCTGGCACTTCCACGTCAGTTTAAAACAAATGAATCAATAAAACACTTGCAAAGACTTGCCACTCTCTGTCATACCTCTCTCTGGAAACTAATCTGCACATTTACAGACTTATTCTGAAAGTCCCTTAGCTCCAAGGCTGTACACTGCAACCTGAAATATAATCCTTGCTGAGGTTAAAAGCACACAAGCCTCTGGAATGCTATTAGCAAAAGAACCCCAAAGTAAAGTGAAACAAACAACTTTAGGGGCTGCAGAGTCTATCTATATGCAATGTCTAAAGCCAGTCTGCAGTGTTACTGAGATACATTATTTTTCATAGACTATAGAAGTAACAGAAAGCAGCAGGCCAGCTGCCCTAACCTCTCATCTGCTATGAATTAGTAAGAAATCTACTCCGTCTCCGACCCAAATAGAAACCTAAGCTGGATTTAAGGAATTCTAATGAGCTGCTGTAGACGGCATATTATGGCAGGGAATTCCACTGGCAAAGATCTCTTACAATGAATACTTGCTCCCCTTCTGAGTTTGTTAAGAAGTATCTTGAGTTATAGCATATGAAATCTAGTGTCATGTTTTTCTCATTTGGGTTCTTAATATAAAAATGCACATGATCAGTTTGTCGTTACAAGAGTTTACAAGAGGAATACAGCCCTTACATTTATGGTATATGAATAAAAATATGCCCAGATTTCACATCCTGCCAGTAGTATACATAAGATGCCTGACTTCTTGAATATTTTGCATAATGCAAAGCTAGTGAATTTAAGTTGCTTTACTTAAATAATTGGAACTGTGTGAAATTATGAGGCAGCCAGACTGATTTATGAAGGTAAATTGGTTATTACAGGATCTGCTTTATAGGTCCTCTTGTATTTAGGCTAGAGTCTGTTAAAATGCATGTCATGAAGCCATAGCGGAGTTAAAAGTGCCTTAAAAAACAAAACAAAAACAAAACAAAAAAATACAAAAAACAAACAAAAAAACTTGTATGTCCTTCTGAAACTGTATGTGTGTGTGTGTGTGTGTGTGTGCGTGTGTGTGTGTGTGTGCGTGTGTGTGTGCGTGTGTGTGTGTGTGTGTGTGTGTGTGTGTGTGTGTGTGTGTGTGTGTGTGTGCGTGTATGTGTGTATGATGAACCTTGAGGGTGGTTAAAGTATTTCCAGCTGCCCATTATTGTTTTCTAAATGTATAAAACACTTAAAGTACCACTTACTTGAAACTCACTTGCATTCATCCCTTAATCTTGGAGAGAACTTGGAAATAGACAAAAACATGAAGAAAACATGCCAGTGATGAAAAAGAACAGTCCTTAACAGCAACCCTTGTGTGAAGATACACACAAAATATTTACTTGATTTTATTGCCAATCTACCAGCCACAAATGGATTAAAGTAATTATGTTAGATTTTACTTTATTTATTAACCGTCATAGATTTGATAATGAAATCTACCAACCACAAATGGATTAAAGTAATTATGTCTGATTTCAGATTATTTATTAGCTGACATGGATTTAATAATGACATCTACTAGCCACAAATAGATTAATGCAATTATGTTAGATTTTAGACTATTTATTAGCAGTCATGGAATTGATAATGGCGTTGTGGGTGGTGCTATTAAATGTACTTTACTGAAATGTAGGAAAATTAGTTCCACTGGTGGGGATTATTCAAGACTTCACTGATAGTTCAAACGTCTCCCATAATGAAGATAGGGACAAGTTATTTTTTTCTATACGATTTTGATATTGAGGAACATAGGCTGATATAATAACAAATGGGAGAAAAAAGTACAGTCATGTGAATTGTGCTTACTAATAACAGATGCTCGAATTCTTCACTGCTATGGTAGCCCTGGAGCTATATGGGTTGTTTTCCCACCTAGGAAATAACTGTCCTGTTTCAAAAATGTCTGGCAACCCCCAACTCATTCACTCTGACTGCTGATTGGCTAATTCCAAGGAGGGAAATCATAAGTCAGAGTGAAGCTTTCTTTAGGACTTTCTTGCCCACGCAAACAATGAGAGAAGAGCCTTAATAACCCTGAAATAACCAACAAATAATAAGACTCAATCATATAAAGTAGAAACAAAGACAATCCTACTTTATACCCAAGCTATAGCTATATACAAGAGTAGGGGGTGTCTGTATACAGGAGTAGGGGGTGTCTGTATACAAGAGTAGGGGTGACTGTATACAAGAGTAGGGGGGTGTCTGTATACAAGAGTAGGGGGATGTCTGTATACAAGAGTAGGGGGTGTCTGTATACAAGAGTAGGGGGTGTCTGTATACAAGAGTAGGGGGATGTCTGTATACAAGAGAAGGGGGGTGTCTGTATACAAGAGTAGGGGGTGTCTGTATACAAGAGTAGTAGGGGGATGTCTGTATACAAGAGTAGGGGGATGTCTATATACAAGAGTAGGGGGATGTCTGTATACAAGAGCAGGGGGTGTCTGTATACAAGAGTAGGGGATGTCTGTATACAAGAGTAGGGGGATGTCTGTATACAAGAGTAGGGGGTGTCTGTATACAGGAGTAGGGGGTGTCTGTATACAAGAGTAGGGGGTGTCTGTATACAAGAGTAGGGGGGTGTCTGTATACAAGAGTAGGGGGTGTCTGTATACAAGAGTAGTAGGGGGATGTCTGTATACAAGAGTAGGGGGATGTCTATATACAAGAGTAGGGGGATGTCTGTATACAAGAGTAGGGGATGTCTGTATACAAGAGTAGGGGATGTCTGTATACAAGAGTAGGGGGTGTCTGTATACAAGAGTAGGGGGGTGTCTGTATACAAGAGTAGGGGGTGTCTGTATACAAGAGTAGGGGGATGTCTGTATACAAGAGTAGGGGGATGTCTGTATACAAGAGTAGGGGGATGTCTATATACAAGAGCAGGGGGATGTCTGTATACAAGAGTAGGGGGATGTCTGTATACAAGAGTAGGGGGATGTCTGTATACAAGAGTAGGGGGATGTCTGTATACAAGAGTAGGGGGGTGTCTGTATACAAGAGTAGGGGATGTCTGTATACAAGAGTAGGGGGGTGTCTGTATACAAGAGTAGGGGGATGTCTGTATACAAGAGTAGGGGGTGTCTGTATACAGGAGTAGGGGGATGTCTGTATACAAGAGTAGGGGGGGGTGTCTGTATACAAGAGTAGGGGGATGTCTGTATACAAGAGTAGGGGGGTGTCTGTATACAAGAGTAGGGGGATGTCTGTATACAAGAGTAGAGCGTGTCTGTATACAAGAATAGGGAGGTGTCTGTATACAAGAGTAGGGGGATGTCTGTATACAAGAGTAGGGGGTGTCTGTATACAAGAGTAGGGGATGTCTGTATACAGGAGTAGGGGGATGTCTGTATACAAGAGTAGGGGATGTCTGTATACAGGAGTAGGGGGATGTCTGTATACAAGAGTAGGGGGGTGTCTGTATACAAGAGTAGGGGGATGTCTGTATACAAGAGTAGGGGGGTGTCTGTATACAAGAGTAGGGGGATGTCTGTATACAAGAGTAGGGGGATGTCTGTATACAAGGGTAGGGGGGTGTCTGTATACAAGAGTAGGGGGATGTCTGTATACAGGAGTAGGGGCGTGTCTGTATACAGGAGTAGGGGGATGTCTGTATACAAGAGTAGGGGGATGTCTGTATACAAGAGTAGGGGGGTGTCTGTATACAAGAGTAGGGGGGTGTCTGGATACAAGAGTAGGGGGATGTCTGTATACAAGAGTAGGGGGGTGTCTGTATACAAGAGTAGGGGGATGTCTGTATGTCCATATACAAGAGTAGGGGATGTCTGTATACAAGAGTAGGGGGATGTCTGTATACAAGAGTAGGGGGATGTAGGGGGATGTCTATATACAAGAGTAGGGGGATGTCTGTATACAAGAGTAGGGGGATGTCTGTATACAAGAGTAGGGGGATGTCTGTATACAAGAGTAGAGGGATTTCTGTATACAAGAGTAGGGGGATGTCTATATACAAGAGTAGGGGGATGTCTGTATACAAGAGTAGGGGGATGTCTATATACAAGAGTAGGGGGATGTCTGTATACAAGAGTAGGGGGATGTCTGTATACAAGAGTAGGGGGATTTCTGTATACAAGAGTAGGGGGATGTCTGTATACAAGAGTAGGGGGATGTCTGTATACAAGAGTAGGGGGATGTCTATATACAAAAGTAGGGGGATGTCTGTATACAAGAGTAGAGGGATTTCTGTATACAAGAGTAGGGGGATGTCTGTATACAAGAATAGGGGGATGTCTGTATACAAGAGTAGGGGGATGTGGGTGGTCACGGCTACTTTAGCAGTGAGGAATTTGAACATGTACTGTTATGGGTAATTGTAACTTACGCATTTGTACTATTTTTATCATTCCCACTCCTGCAGTAGCACTTAGGCTGTATGAACTTAATACCAAAGTCTATCCATCCTGGGAGTAGGACGGGTATGTGTCCAGGAGCCGCAGGAGACTGGCTCTAGCAAAGTTTCACCTGGACCTAGAAAAGGAATCCAGTGTGTAGTGCTTTGTAAATGGTTGAATAGAGGACCATGTAGCTGCCTCTAGAATGCTTCTAGAGTCCAGCCTCTTCCAGTATTCCATCGAAGAAGACAAGTGTGTAGTGGAATGTGTCTTGATACTGCCTGGAATGGATTTTCCATGATGGGAATAATAAAAAAAAAAAATTAGCAATACCTGAGGACAACCACCTGGAAATTTAGACACAGGGTGTCCATTTTTTTGCCCTTTGATAAGAAATATGTAGCTGATTAACTTTTCTAAAGGGCTTTGTTCTGTCAAGATAGTACCTGAGCTACCTATGTATATCCACACTATGCAAATTCTGTTCTCCCTGTTTTTTTTTTTTTTTTAGGTTCTGGATAGAAAACCGGGAGATTGATGGCTAGATTCAAAGTAAGCTCTGAAACCACCTAACTACTATGACAGGTTTCAACTCATGCTTTTCTTACAAATGTCAGAGCAATGGTGAGAACAGTCTTGGAAGTCAAGAGACTTAAATCAGTTAGATTGCCAGACTGAAATGGTGACGTAGTTAATTCCTTCAGCACATAGTTCAGATCCCATGGAGAAGCAACTTGTTTATGAGGAGGTTTCAGGTGTAAAACTTCTTTCAGAAACTGTTTCAAAACATACAGAGAAGAAAGAAGAATATCCATGAGCAGACATGCTGAAATGGCTGCAAGATTAGCCTTTATAGAGGAAAAAGTGAGGCCAGTGGAAAGTAACTCGCACAAATATTTCAGCATCAGTGGTACAAAATCCCTGATGGACCTCTGGTTATTGCTTAGGCACAACTAGAATATCGCTTTCACTTACCAACATAGGATTTTCTAGTAGCAGACTTTCTTGCCTCATTTTGTGCAGCAGGTACTATACAAGGCTTTCTTGCTCATTCAGTACCTGCTTCACATCCTTGTGAAATAAGTGCCTCAATAGTGTTAAAACTGAACTATCCAGAGAGTTAGCTGAAACTAATTGGTATTGGGGTGTATCAAACTCTCCATGTCTTGAGTAGATGCAGTCTGTGAAGAAGCTTGTAGTAATTGCCCCTGTCCTATTTCATAAGAAGGAAGAACCAATATTGCCTGGACCAAAAGTCATTTTCGGGGTATCACTTTGAATCTTTCAAATTACCCTGGATATCAGTGGAAAGGGTAGAAATGCATAAAGGGACATTCCCTTCCAAAGGAATAAAAATGCATCTATCTTCCAGGCTTGCTTGCAAGGAGCTCTGGAAGAAAACATGTTTAGTTGTCTCTTGTCAAAGGAGGCAAACAGATCTATTTCAGGTGTTCCTTGTAAGTCGATCAATTCATGGAAGACCTCTTGTTCAATTTCTATTTGTGAGGGTCTATCCTGGTCCTGCTCAGCTTTTCTGCCACTAAATTTTGCTGATGGAATGCAAGATGGTTGAAGGGTTAAGGAATGCTAAACAGTTAACTGCACAGGGGATATGGAAATTGACCTCTTTGCTTGTTTATATACCACATGACTATGCTGTTCTGAGGACCAAAGTTACTGGAGAGACTTCAAAGCATGGCTCACAGCCAACATTCTTTTAAGTTGATGTACTCTGGTCTGTCTGAAGAATTTCATGGGCCTTGCACTTGTACCTGTCTGGAAACTTTCCCCCAAGCAAAATATGATGCATCTGTGGTGAGAGACTGGTTTGGGGTCTAATACGAGAAAGGCAGACCTAGGTTCAGTAGAACTGGTGAACTCCACTAATGCAATTCCCTTTTATAAGTCCCAGAATTGGAATTTGACATCCACAATCTCAAAGGGAGCACTCAGATCTACTCAGAACTGGTTGTCAAGTACACCACATACATAAACTCCGTAGATATAGCCAACCTGCTGGCAGACAGGTTCAGTGAAAACTTCACCCCTCTTTCCCCCCATCAGTAAATTAGGACATCTCCAGCACCTGTGTCCCCCTCCCTTTATCTCTAGGGAAAATGTCATCACTGCATCCTCCATGGGACCCAATAACAGCCCAGGCTGCATCCTACACGAATTCAGGCAGGAACTTGCAGCACCATTATGCACCCTACTCAACCAAAGCCCAAGTACCGGCTTCATCCCAGCTGAGTAGAGGACAGCCACTGTTATCCCTTTGCACAAAGGTGGAGCATCCATTGATCCAGGAAATTATAGACCCATCAGCCTAACTAGCCTAATCTGCAAGGCCATGGATCAGATTATCATGGACCTCATTTACAAGGACACTGGCAACTTCCAAACACTCAATCCCACACCGTTTGGTTTCATCAAGAGGAGGTCATACCTGTTAAATTTGGTTGACTTTTTTGAGACCGTTACCAAAGCCATGGACAAGAGGAAGATGGTGCACACCACCTACCTTGACCTGGCCAAAGCCTTCAATACTATTCCTCACATGGGTATAATAGAGAAACTCTCTCAACTAGGCATCAGTTCATATGTTACTAGATTGGTAGCAAATTGGCTCACTGATAGAGCCCCATCTAGTCAAAACAGGGAAAGCCTCCTCAAGCAATCGACCTGTAATGAGCGGTGTACCCCAGGGATAGGTCTTGGGGCCTCTCTTTGGGATATACTTTTCTGAGGTGCAGACCAAAACCAGTGGGCTATGGCTGACCAGATTTGCAGATGACTGCAAGCTGGCCACTGTCATCAATTTCCCTCCTGATGTGGACATCCTCCAAGAGGGTCTCACCCAAACAAATAACTGGCAAGAAACATGGCCTCAAACTGAATGCCAAAAAATGCATCATCATCCCCTTTGGGGAGGGTGACGTCCCCACAAATTCTCACATTAATAACAACATCCTAAGCATATAATCAGTCGTGAGGGACTTGGGCACCAAGGTTGATAGCAAACTGAGTTTTGATCACCATATTGCCTCCGTTGTACAGAAAGCTTTCTACATGGCCCACCTTATTAGTAAGGGTATCTCATCTAGGGACAAGAAGGTCATAACATCCTTGTATTCTCCCTTACAAGAACCATTATTGAATACAATGCTTCTTTCAGCATATACCTCATAAAGCATATGCAGCAGCTGGAGATACCACAGAGGGTTTCTCACCAGGAGAATCCAGGACCTCAAACATCAGTGCTCACAGACAGACTAAAGGCCCTGTCCCACTACTCACTTTCATACAGACTCATCAGAGGTGACCTCTGTCTGGCATACAAAGCAATCTCCAACCCCGCCTTGATGGGACTTCTATATATCTGCAAGTCAAGCTCCAATTGAGTAACCCACATGTGTTACCTCAACCTGGTCTATGACATCAATAGGACTTGTCGGCGGGACAGATTTGTGCCCCAGAGACTCCCCCTTCTGTGGAATAGACTCCCTCTCCATGTCAAGCAGAGTACCCCATTAACCTTTTTAAGCGCAACCTGGATAACAGGATGGGGAACAGAAAATACACCCCTGAGATTCCACCTGTGTCCCTGCTGGACAGGGGCATCGGGTGTTGACTTGTAGGAACATGGGCTAAATTCTTGGCTAGGCTTGAAGGGCCCCAGGGCCAATAGTACAGTAATTTCCTATGATCCAGAGAATGCAAATGCTGGGTCCATGTGTTTTTTTAGAAACCATTGCATCTTTCTCATGTTTAATCTGGCAAGAGGTATTTGAGAATCATAGAAGCCATGAACTCCAGTATCCTGAGAAATTCTCTAGCAGAAGTCTGACACTGATTGGAGAAGTTCAGGAAAAACTCCAGATAAAGATCTTCCTTGCCTTGTGTTAAAAAGTTCTTTTGAAGAGAAGAACCCATAAGGCATCCCAGAAACACAATCCTGTGAGACAGAGATAAGGAGGGTTTTGCAGTATTTATCTGAAGGCCCAGACTGGTCAAAAGAGACATAACCTGTGTTAATGACTCAATATTTGAATAAATAATGTAAATATAAACAAGTCATCTGAAAAAGTAATGATCTGAATGCCATTTAATCTGATATATACTATGACTGGAACCAGACACTTTGTGAATATCATTGGAGTTGTATGTAAACAAAAGGGAAATGCAGAGCACTAAAAATGTGACCTATAAACAGAGAACCTTAGAAATTTTCTGAGCATTATGGGTATGGGAATATGGTAGTAAGCATCGTTTAGGTCTAGCGCTACCAGATAATTCACCTGAGAAGTGACAGGTAACAGGTTCTGTAAGGTCAACATTATGCACTTTGTAACTTTCACATACAGATTTAAAAAAAGAAAGAGCTAGTACTGAACTCCAAGAGACCTCTTTCTTTAGTACCAAAATCATTCGGGAATTGAAACCTTTGCCCCTTTGATTTTAAGGCACCAATTATATGACTCGCTGAGTGTGTACAGACTGATGAATTTGAGGAAACAATTCTGTTTGGTTTGTTGGGTGGGGAGATATTCCCCTGAAAGGAGGTTTTTATATCCTGTGCCATCTGCCACCCTCCTGCACCACATCTAACATCAAGGAGTCCAAAACAACCTTTTACCAAAGGGGAATGTTGAGGGCCAGTTTCTGGGACAGATTTGTAGAGTTACTTGCTGGGGGAAATGGAAGAGGGTAAGGCATGCTGACATAGTCATTTTCTGCTGTTGATCTACTTCTTTTGCAGAAAAAAAACTCTTGTTTTTATTGTTGTTGTTATTACCATCTGGCCATCTCCCTTTTTTAATTTTGTTTGCCAGAAAATTACTGTTTTTATTTGTTTTTTTTATGGCCTATAAGATGTGTTTTCATAGGTTCATAGGTAAGTATGAGGCTAGCTGCCCTTCTGGGCCATTTTAAGCCTAGCCAGTTTCCTTTTTTTGTGCTTGAATTAACCTATCAGTTTGGTTAGAGACTGGCCTTACCCATCCCATGATCAATAATTATATATTACCCCTAATAAGAATGGCTGGGATCATACCACAGATAATTTGAGGGAACCCATATATATATATATATATATATATATATATATATATATATATGGGTTAAAGTATTTACGAGCTACCTCTGTCCATTAGTAGTACATGGGCAGTCCTGGAGTAAATTTTCTGTATTGGGATACCTGAAATATCTTAAAATCTCCCTGAATTAATTTCCCTCTGCCATCATATTGTTTGAGATCCTGGGTAGCAAAAGAACCAAACAATAACTCCTTATCTAAAGTTGATTCCAAGATTGCAGACTTTACCTCATCAGCAAACCTTTGGTTGCATACCCAAGCATATTTTTTATTTCATTTATTTATTTTATTTGGCATTTGTTTACTGGGACAGCCCAACTGGGCATGAATTCCATTTTCAATGGAGACCCAGGGAGAAAAGCTCCAACATACATAGTTCAATTAATAAAGTACATAATATTATCACATAAAGTGCAGTAACAAATAGTAGAATCAACATACAGGATAAATAGTCGGATCTGAAAAATCATGCAGTGAATATTAAACACAGTCATAGGATATTGAACTTCTCAGCACTGTAGCCATAGTAGTGGACACAAACACAGAATCTGATAATCAAACACACACTTCAAAGTATCTTCAGATACTGAGAAAGGATAGAAATAATTTGGAGTCAAAAAGCACTTTATCCTGTAGGAAGAGTGGAAGCCAATATTCCTAACACTGTCCATATGACATAACATAAATTTCCTCCTATATGCCAGTAAATACATAAATCTGTATGGTAAATTAGAAGAAGAAAACATTTTCTTACCTACATAGTCCAACATTTTACCTTCCTCATCACCAGGTGAAGGGTTCATACTAAGCACCAGTCTCTTGCCAATATGAGACACAGTTGAAGTGGTAGAATGGTCTGACCTAAAATGTGAGAAAAAAAATGTACTAGCCTGAGTTACCGTATACAGTTTATACACTTTTTTATAGACTGGTGCTTGGGTATCAGGATGAGTGCAGGCAGCATCAACATGTCCTCCAGGCCTGGCCATATAAGAGGATGGAAAACAATGAGGTGTATCCATTTGTAGCATGGTGTAATATCACTTCCATTCAGGGGGAGCATCTATTTGTTCCCATAAAAACACCTCATTCATATTCGCAATAGTCTGATTAAAAGAAAATTCCTCCACAGGATGATAATAATTAAAGCTTTTCTCACAATCAGAGAGTTTAGCTTGGGAATCTGCATGAGAGGAAACCATATCGCTATAAAAACCAGAATCATCAGACCCTGTTTCCTCAGGAGTAACTTTACAGGGAATGCTAATCTGTAAAAGATTCTGTGTACCTATAATGCCTGTTTCAACAAGGTAAGTCACTCAGCATTTTAAGAGTAATAACATCATTAGAAGGACAGCTTTTAACTTTTTGTTTTTTCTTAATAAGAGTTCCAGAAGAAGAGCACTGACTAGAAAGAGGAACTTCAGCCCAATCTAATAGTCTCTGCCCTTGTTATCCCAAGATGAATTTCCCTGAATGTCTCCCAGACCCAGGGAAGATGGCGCTCTCATGCCCATATTGGACACTGGAGCAGATGAAGAGGGTGTGGCTGACCTCTGGTTCATGCTGGCCAAAAGGACTCCAACACAGGAAGGCAGAGAAGTAAAGTAAGTGGCCTGAAGAACAACCAATGGCCACAGTAGATTCACCCACTACTTTTTTTTTCTTAAAAGGGCAATAATTTCTGAGGGAAGGGGCTCCCCAAAGGAACTTATCTGACAGAAATAAAGATCTTAGCAAACTGCTGCTCCTGTGAAGCCCAAGAGATGCTTATTTTGACAGCAAGGAAGCACCAAAGAAAGCTTCACTCTGACTGCTGATTTCACTTCCTGGTATTAGCCAGTCAGGAGTCACTATGATGGAGCTGTGGGAGCCAGAGTTTTTTGAAGCTGTCCGATTGCTGTTTCCTAGGTGAGAAACAACCTACATAGCTTAATGACTACTGCAATAATGGGAATGTTGAACAATTTTTGTTTCTAGATTTGAATATAGGATAGATATTTGCCCATTTTTCTCTGAAGAAATAAGTCACTGTTTCCTTTTTATGACTGACATATTTACTGCTAAGCATGTTTGCTTATAATAAAGTATTTTGTTTTTAATTTTGCTTTATATGCCCTGAAAACAGAATAGATTTTTTTTCAGACATCTCATGTTATGACAGCGTTCAGAGGTCTGTAAGTAAGCACCAAATAGTTTTCAAATGAAAATGTACAGCAGGCTGAACTTCTGATTCAACACAGTTTGAGTCATTTATTTGTTTTCCCTATATCCCATTTTACAGTGTATTTATTTGTTTTTATCTGTTTTGGGGATTCCTCAGCTTTACCTATTTCAGGTCAGTGTTTTCATTCAACTATATTGCCTCGTCTCAAGGTTAACAGCCTCTTATTTGTTCTCCTGTGCGGGAGTCTGACTTCTTGTTCTAAGGAATAAACTGTTATGGCACATCAGTTTAGTTGGAGTGAGATGGTAGTGACTGGATGTCTTTGAGTGGTTGTCACATTTGAGTGTCAAGCTCATTTCATGCATTTATTACTTGATATGCTATGTTTGACTAAATCTGATCGGATTATGTTGTGCTTAAATCTGCTATTATCAGATTATGCAAATTTATGCAAGAAGGTGGGTGGTGCTGCTACTGCTGTTATTACTACTAGATTCATGTGGAGTTTTTTGGCTCGTCTTACATGATCTCTGAGCTGCCCTGGCTTTGCATTTATGGTTATGCTCTCCTCTAGCCTTGACGGTCACTTCGATATAGACATTTGGAGAAAGATTTTGAATTTACTTTTGTCTCTTTTGGGGGAATGGCTGTCTGGCAGTTTGAATCTGCCAAGAGCTGCATCCCTTCAGTTGAGAAGATAGTGAGTTGTATGGTATTTTGTGCTTGTTTTCTGCCTTTTCAACACGCTTATTTCCCTGAGTAAATCCTTTTGAGGTGTAATAGTTTCTTCTTTTTTTCCCGAATGTTATTTGATGTGGTTACATGGAAGTATTTTTCTGTGGACTCACTGGAGTTGAATGGGCATTAAACTTTGACAAGTGGATGTCAGATCTTTGGTGATAGTACTGGGCCATGTATCTTGTGTAATGACTCTGGGTGATTTGACATTACAAATCAGATTCATACTGGGACTAAAAACCAAAGTACAGGCCTCCTGTACAGTTTTGTAATTAATTACATCACTTTATTTGTGGCGTCAGTAAGCATGTTGTTATATGAATGCATAGACACAGCACATTGGAGTGAATTCTGCATATTAGTATATTGGCATTATAAGCAAAATAGTTTCTACTGTGCTCACATCTTAATTTGTTGTACAGTTTTAGGTCCAGCCTATACTTTGTTGACTGATGTCATTTGCATTTACATAGATTGTAGCTGTTTAGCTATGTTACATGTTGATTTTAACTTCCCTGTTATTTAGTTATTATTTTTTATAGGGATATAAGTATTTCTTCTCCCAGTTGTTGGTTGATAATGTATTTCAACAGTGCTTTCCAAAGGTACTGTAGGGAGGTTTAAAGTATGAAAAGGATCTCTTGCTTGCCTGCAAATATTCTTGATGTGTGTTGTCTTTCAGATTCAGACTTCTGATTTATTTATTGATTCTACAATAGTTGTTTTGCCTTTAAAATCACTACAGATAAAATCCAAGTATAACTCTATGGTTCCTAAATACAGCCATATGCAGTGACAATATATGGTTTCACATATTAATGTTACAATGATTATTACCACTTTGAATCACCATTCATAAAATGAATACACAATTTTATGTATTCAGAAAGCATCAATTGATGCTTTCATGAATTAAGAGACAGCTTACAAGTAACATAATTATCACTTATGTAAATCTTTATTTATTACACCAAATCTTTTTTTCATCCTGGCCCTTTGTATAATTATTAAAATTTGTGTGATCAATCTCATTTATATTCCTCATGCATTGGATAATTATATTTCCAGAAACTCTGCTGAAACAATAAAACAGCGATTTAAATATTTGCAACAAACCACCATTGTTACGTATATTCTCTTTTCACCGTTCAGTCCATAATAACACATACAAGAGGTCTTTTCTGTACATATTCTATTCTTCTGCAAATTACCTTCCTGTGTCTCAGATGTATACATTATGAATGTCACTCTTAGCCTACCCTTCCCAAAATATTAAGTAATCCACCTTGTTGTTATAGCAAAGTCTGTCAACAAATGCTTTGAAAATGTGCATTCTTTAATCTCCTTAAATATCTACCATACCATGTGCTAAATATAAATTTCCTTAAATGTGAAGTGTTTGCATTAATCAAAGTATTCTGATTCAAGTAATTTTTGAGATAGCTTGAAGCATTTTGGGTTGGCAGTTGTTTAACACATTTTAAAAAATATATTTACTCATAGGTTCATAGGTTGGTACTAGTCTATTGGCCCTAGGGCCTATACAAGCATAGCCATAACAATTTCCTGGCTATTTCTTCATACAACATTTACTTCAGAGTATAAGTGGAGTTTTTTTAGATGGTCAGCATAGGGCATCTGCTTTAGGCCTGTGATTCCTGTCTAGCAGGGAGACTGATGTGATCCCCGGGATGAATTTCCAATCTCCCATCCAATCATCAAGGTTCCTTTTGAAGAGGGCCAAAGAGGCACTCTGCTTGACATGTATGGGCAGTCTACTCCAGAGTTTGGGGAGTTTCTGGGTCAGAAACCTATCCCTCCAGCATGTTTTGTTCATTGTGATGGCAAGGTTTAGATCCCTGGAGTGTGTGTCTCTGAGGGATCGGGATTTCTTTAAGTGTAGCATGTCCAACAGCTCTGGGTTTGACATGGCCTTGTATGTTAGGCAGAGATTGCCTCTGAGTAGATGATATGCGACAGAGTATAAGTGGAGTTTTTTTAGATGGTCAGCATAGGGCATCTGCTTTAGGCCTGTGATTCTTTTAGTGAGGTATTTCTGCGGCCTTTCCAGTTGTTGCAGATGTCTTGAGAGGTACATACCAAATGGGGTGTTGTATTCTGTAATGGGTCTAATGAGGGATGAGTACAGTGGGACAATGACCTCCTTTTTGTGGATGAAAAGCCTTTAGTGATGAGGTGTGCCAAACAGAAGGATTTCCTAACTGTTGTGGCGACGTGGTTATTGAAGGTAAGTCCACTGTCCACCTGTGTCCGTAAGTCTCTTATCACACTTTCGGTGTTTAGTGTACTGCCACCTATGTGGTAATTCATGGGTACATGGTTTTACCAAAGGGGATAACTATACATTTCTTGGTATTGAGCTTGAGCCCATGCTCTGGCACCAAGCATCTGTTTCTGTAAGGCCCTTTTGCAGAATATCCACATCATTTAGGGATTCAGTAATGGCTCCCAGTTTGCTGATATCTGCGAACTTTGTTAGCCAGAGTCCCTTAGTGTTGGCCTGTACTTCAGAGAAGTAGATGCCAAACAAGAGCAGTCCCAGGACTGATGCCTGAGGTTCTCCACTTGTCACTTGTCTGGAGCTAGATTTCGAGTCAGCTACTTTTACAGTGTGGGTTCTGTCAGTAAGCCAGTTGGCAACCCATCGAGTGACGTAGGGATTAATTCCCAGCTTAGTAAATTTATCTATGATTCCAGAGTGGGGGATGGTGTCGCAGGCCTTGGCAAGATCCAGATAGGCTGTGTGGACCACCTTACCCTTGTCCACGGCTCTGGAGACTGATTTGAAGAAGTCAATCAGGTTCAGGAGACAAGATCGGCTCTAAATGAACCCAAACTGCATGGGGTCCAGTGTTTGAAGGTTGCCATTGTCTTTGTTTATAAGTTCCATGATAATACGTTCCATGGCCTTGCAGATCAGGCTCATCAGACTGATGGGGCGGTAGTTCCCGGGATCCAAGGTGGATCCCCCTTGTGGAGTGGGATAACTGTAGCTGTGCGCCACTCAGTTGGCGCGAAGCCTGAGGTGAGGCTATGATTAAACATGACACTTAGGTGAGGTGCCAGTTCATTTTGTAGCATGTAGTACACAGCCTGGGATGTCATCTGGTTCCATGGATGGTGTATTTTTAGCTTTGGGAAGTGTGTTTTTTTACCTGTGTGGCCATTATTACTGGAATTTGGCAATCTTTCTGTATTGAGATGGGCCCTTTAGGGGGTGAGAGGGGAGTGAAGTTTGCACTGAATTGATCTACCAGGATATTGGCAATATCTTTAGGATCAGTATATTTAATGCCATTCTGTTGTAGCTCAGAGCAGATTTGAGCATTGCTATTTAGATTCTTGACATAGCTATAGAATGCCTTGTGGTTCTCTTTGGAATTTTTGGCAATTTTATTTTCATAACTAGCTTTGGAGGATTTTATGAGGGATCTCAGCTTCTTACTGAGCCTAGTAAGGAAGTTTTTTTGCATCCTGGGATTTTCCTCTTTTCTGCAACAATTTCTTCCTTTTGTTGTAAAGTTTGTTTATGGCAAGGGACCACCAGATTGGCTTCCTTTTTTGGAGGTGAGCATCTTGGTTCTATTGGGGATGGCACAATCCATGCACAAGTGGATGTGCTTGTACAGTGTCTTAGTGCAGGATTCAGCAGTCGACATTTCACTTCCCGTCTGCATGGGTGTCATGAAGTTTGTCACTTCTGACTTGAGTAGCAGGAAGTTGGCTTTGGAGAAGTTTTTTTACGGAGGTTTCCTTACCGGGGGGTGGGGGTGGAATGTGGATGTCAAGGGTGATTTGCTTATGGTCAGACCTGATCAACGAGGGGGTGACCATAGGTATGGAGCATCAATTTCCCATGTTGGTAATGACCAGGTCTAGGATACTGGAGCCCCTGGTGGGACTAAGGGTTAGTTGATCCAGGATGTTGGAATTTATGAATTTCAAGAACTGTTGGGCAAAGGTGTTGGTACACGAGTAGTTTTCCCAGTTAATGGCAGGGTAGTTGAAATCACCCAGTATTAGGGTGTTTGGTTGTATCTTAATATTTTCCAGTATGTTTAGAAAGCTGTAGTGAGAATTTTGGGGCATTGTGGGGAATCTGTAGCAGGCTACAATTTGGACTGCAGTCTTACCTAGTGTTAGTTGCACCTGGAGAATTTCAGACGCATTGTATTGGGCAACTAGCCTGGTGTTGTGAATATCTTTGGTGAATATGGACACTCCTCCACCTTTAGTGTTTTGGTCCTGGTTTGGTGGCCGAAAAGTGTGGTAAGAGTTATAGCCTGGTATTGCAGGGATGCTCTCTGGAGCTTTGAACCAGGTCTCAGTTACTGCAGAGATATCGATGTTCTCCATTTTTAGGAATGCATCGAGAGAGTGCATTTTGAGGTTTAGACTTCAAGCATTGAGTAGCATTACCTTCAGATTTTGCATGCTTGTACCTATTACAGCAGTGGTTTTGTCCTTTGAACTTTGCCTAAAAAAGGCACTATAGGGGAGGCAAAAGTCTTAGCCACTTATCTGAATCCCAGGGGTGACAGGTGCAGACCATCTCTGGAAAAGCATTGTGGTCTGTCGATCATGTCTTCCCAGGGAGACAGATACTGGATCCCCTTTGAATGACACCAGAAACTTAGCCAGTTGTTGAAGTCAATCATTTTGTCCTTATACTGTGGTACCATTTTGGGTGAAGGCAGGATGCTATTCAGGGCTAGGGTCATACCTGCCTGGGCCATATGATCCAAGAGCTCTTCCATGTCTCTTTTCATGTAGTCCAGGGAGGTACGTCTCAAGTCATTCACTCCAACACGGACAATGACAGAGTCATATTTGTACTTGCTGTGGAGTGACTTGAGTGCATGCATTATGTGGCAGATCCTGGAACTTGACAGGCAACTGGCTGTAATTTTCTCCTTGTTCATCCTGGTGAGTGGGACATCAGTGTGCCTGACTATAGAGTCACCTATGACTAAAGTGTTGGGTACATTGTCTTGCCTTAGAGACTGTTGTTGGGTGGCCCACTGGTGTTGTGAACTATGTGACACTTTGGTTGTGACTGGTGTTTGTTTGCATTTCAGCTTCAGAGGTCCTTGTTGCTTGAGCAGGTTACTGTTAAGGGCCTCCACATATATGGGTTTAGTGTTGCTATGTGTGGGTGTTGGTGCTGTGGGTTTAGAAGGGCTGTGTGTTGCTTGAGGTGTAGTGCGGGTGTTAACCTTCTCCTCTTGACTCCTCTAGCACAATCTTGGGTGGAGAGAGCTTTGCTTCCAGTTTGGCTATGTAAGTGCATCTCTTGCAGGTTGTAGTTTTGGGTGCTAGGAGGAGTGGGTTGTCTGTGTACATGAGGCAATTTCTGCATTGCCCCAGTATGCCCAGATTCACCAGGTGGACAGGAGAAATCACCGGAAGCTGACCCTTGGACATGCCTGGTTTGATGCTTTTTTTTTGTAAAGTACAAGAGCTGTTTTCCCTTACCTTAGCAAGGTACTTTGCAATTATAGGCTGTTTAGTGCCTATGATTAATTCTCCTTATTAACAAGGAGATTTGAGTGTTTGTAAAAGTTTAAGATTAACCCTTTCTGTTTCTTTTCCAAAAACATTTTTTTATTTTGTTTTCATTATAAACATATGCAAATGTACATATAACAAATACATAAAACAATAACAAAACTATTTACAATATTTACATTCATCCATGATAAACAATAATTTTATCCATGAGAAGTTATTAGTATTTGTTCAAAAGGTTTTCCAATTTTTGCCATGCTATTTTTTATGAGTAATGTTATGAGTTCTATAACAAATGGTTTGCAGTTCTTTTTTACAAACAACTTTTGTTAAATTAATAAATTCAACATCAAATCTTGTTAACTTTTCCAGTTCAAAGTAATAACTTTTCTGGCAATTGCAAGAATTGACTAGAGTAACTGAATCTGAGATTTATGTATTTCCTTAGGTATAGGAACATTGAATAGGATTAGTGAGTTAGAAATATGGCAGTTATCAGACCATAACGCCTTTACAAAATATCTGAAGTCTTTCCAGTATTGAAAAACATTTCTATATTCAATGAACATGTGAACCCAGTTGGCCTCTAGTAATTTATCACATTTTCAACATTTACTTTTACTGTTTTTGAGTGCAAGATTTATTTTATGTGGAGTATAGAAACTACTATTCATAAATTTCCATGTATACAATCTCTAATATAATGAAAAAGAGTACGATATGTAGATTTCAATAACAGTTTTTTGGATTTATCAGATATTTGTTCTCCATTAATCTTTAGATAGTAATTCCAAAACTCTGAGTTAAACTTTAGAGTGTCTTCTCTTAGTATCTTATAGATAGGTAAAATACTTACTTTTTGATCATCTGTCTTTTCAAGACACCTAATAAAAAGCTGGATCAAACTAGGTATAGATTCAGTCTCTAGGTTGATTGATACTCTCATTTTATTTTCTATAAACTGCTGTAATAAGCGTATAAACAACTGTCTTGACTATTATCAAAACTACATAGAAGAGAGTTTAGTGGTTTAATACTCTTATTTTCAATAAACTGATGCCAGAATATCAAGTTATTTTCCTTTAATTTTTGCATTGCATTGATATTGAAAGAATCTAGGCAATCAGGGGAGTTTGTTATAGAGAATCTAAGAAATAGAAATAGTTTAATGTTGTAATTACAATTATATTTTCAAAGTTATTAAATATTTGATTAATGCCATAAGAAAAATGACCAAACGTCTTATTAAATAAACAAAATTCACGTAAAAGCCAATGAACTACTTATTCCGTATTGTTCCTTAAATTGATTTTTTTATAGTTCTGACATCAGTTATATGAATCTCATGTATTATTTTCCAGCCAGATATATAGGTAGGTGAGATCCAAT
Source organism: Protopterus annectens (assembly GCF_019279795.1). Taxonomy (NCBI): domain Eukaryota; kingdom Metazoa; phylum Chordata; order Ceratodontiformes; family Protopteridae; genus Protopterus; species Protopterus annectens. The sequence continues at coordinate 1,982,977,202 of NC_056729.1, read as the reverse complement.
GTAATATTACATTAATTATAACTGATTTGGAATAAAGATCTAAGCTAGAGAATGCTATCCCATTAATGTTCCAAGCTCTAATGTGCCATTTATATGCAATCCTAGGTTTTAAGGGGAACCATAAAAATTTAAGTAACATGGAATCTAATTTTTTAAATAAGTTTTTGGGAGGGGGTAGTATCAATGACTGTGAATAAAACAACATTTTAGGTAAAATTATAATTTTAATTAAAGAGAACCTATCCTCCATTGTGAAGAACATTTTATTCCATCTTTTGATAAGTTCACTAATGATGGTTATTAAATTATTGTAGTTTAGTTTAACAGACTCTTTCCATGTACTCTTTATACTTACACCCAAATATTCTAATGCATCATTCTCCCAATTACACATGCTATTCTCTTAGGTTTTTGTTGATCTTTTTGTTAATTAATAATGTTTTGGATTTATTATGATTAAATTTAAGCCCTGAAATTCTTTCAAACTTGCTTAAGATATTTATAACATCATGCAAAGAACCAACGTTAACAACATATCATCAACAAATAATTGTATCTTAGGACAATAGTCCTTATTAACTTGAAATAATTTTATATTTTGCTTGTTTCTGATATATGTAGCAAAAGATTCCATTGAAAGAGCAAACAATAATGATGACAAAGGACAATCTTATCTAGTTCCCTTGAGAATTTCTAGTGGTGAGGATAGACATGATCTGATTTTCAAATAAGCTTGTGCCCCACTATAAATTTTCATTAATAAGTTGACAAAATCTGAGGAGAATTCAAAACCAATCAGAATTCTTTGTAGATAAGACCAACTAATAAAATCAAAAGCCTTTTCTATGTCTAGGGTGATAATAGTTAGTTGTTTTTGTATTTGCATGCTATGTCTATTAATGATAGTAATTTAATAATGTTATCTTGCACTTTTCTATGAAGAATGAACCCTGTCTGATCACTATGTATTAGATTAGGTAATAGTTTCTTTATCCTGTTAGCTAGTATTGCCATGAAAATTTTATGGGTGGCCACGGTGGTGCAGCAGTTAGTGTTGTTGCCTCACAGCAAGAGGTTCTCCGGTTCAATCCTCGGCTGGGGTGCCTTCTGTGTGGAGTCTGCATGTCCTCCCTGTGGTTGCATGGGTTTCCTCCGGGTACTCCAGTTTCCTCCCACATGCCAAAGACATGCTGTAGGTGGATTGGACACTCTAAATTGGCCCTAGGTGTGAGTGTGTGCATGTGTGTGCCTTCTGTGGAAGGTTGGGTGCCGGGCTGGCAACTCAACACCATAAAACTCCACTGCCAATCATGAGCGGACGGGTATTCCGCTGTGGCGACCCCTAACTGGGAAAAGCCGAAAGAAGAAGAAGAAGTCATGAAAATTTTATAATCAGTGTTTAGTAATGAAATTGGCCTATATGAATCACAAGATTTGGGGTCCTTACCTTGTTTTAAAATGTGGGAGATAATTGAATATTTCCATGATGGGGGTGTTGTACATTTTTGCTTAACCATAGTAAGGGTACTCATCATTTTCTTTATTATGTATTCAGAAAAAAATCTTATATAGTTCAGGAATTATTCCATCCAGTCCTGGAGCTTTATTATCTTTTAAATTTTTTATTTGCTCTTTCACTTCTGTTAGTGTTATTTGTTTATTTAATATGTTATTTTATTGCATTGACACCTTAGTAGTTATATCTTCTTGAATGCAAGTATTTATTATATTGCCTGTCTCCAAAAGTGGTGTGTTATTATTTATATCTTTATAGTAGTTTTTGAACACTTCTAATATGCCCATTAAGTTAGTTGCACTCTTAACTGAACCATCACTTTTATATATAATCTCATTAATAAGATTTTGATTGTTTATTATTTTGGATCTTACTGCTATATTATGTAGATATTTAGGATTTACAGATTGTAATTTCAATTTTTCCAGGTTTATAGCTACCTTATGATTTAGAACTTCTAAGTATTTTTGATTTAACTTAGTAATTTCATTATGTGCTTCTTTGTTATTTGGTTTTGCATCCATTTTTATCCTGTCTATTTTTTTTGTAAGTTTAAAAGTTCTTTGTCCCACTCTCTCCTTCTTTAAAGGTACCAAGATTTTATTCTACCATATATAAACATTAAAGGTGTCCCATAGTATAGTATCAGTCACTTCACCATTATCATTTGTTTCCATAAACATGTCTATTTCTTTCATTATCCATTCCCTAAAGTATTTTAACTTACTTATGTAAGCAGGAATTCTCTGTAGAAATCTTAAATCATCTGTATGTGAAGTTAATGTAAAGTTTATAGTATTATGGTCTGAAAGTGGACAAGTAATTATAGATACGTCACTTATTTTTGAGTATATATTATTTGATACAAAGACCTTATCAATGTTTGTTTGTGAACCAAACCAATATGAATAGTGAGTATAGAATAAGGAATAATGTTCTCTTAGACCATGTATATCTTTAAGGTTCATCTGGTTTGTAAAGTCATTTAACTTCTTGGCTTGAGATGCTAGTTTTATTTTACCATTTTTAGAAGTATCATTGCCTGATAATAGGCAGTTAAAATCACCTGTTGCTATAATTTCCCCTTTTGCATTTAAAGTAATCATGTCCAGATATTTATATATATATATAGTACTTAGGCCTGGTATCCAATATGTATTAATCAAAGTATAATACTTCCTATTGATTTCCAAAATAACCATGCTTAGCATCCCATCTTTATCTGAAATTGTATCTATATTTCTTGGCATAGTATAAGTATTTTTCCATAAAATAAGAGTGCCCCTTCTTTTAGTCTTAAAACATGAATCAGCCAGAATGGTATAGTCATTAAATGAGTATTTTTGTAGGTCTTGTTTTAATAGATGGGTTTCCTGTAAAAAGATGATCTGGGCTTTATGCATTTTGATATATTTAAGCAAATCGGCTCTTTTGATATTATTGTTCAAACCATTAATATTTAATGATAACCATTTACAAGCCATTGACTATAATGTGTATGTTGTTACTTACTGAAATACCTTTCTTCCGTGTTGACTTGAAATCCACTGAAAACTTACTTATCATGGATGTATAACATGTATTAAGCACTACTTTCAAAAACCCCAAACTATTTAAAAATACATACATGAAACATAAAGTTTCTGGTTTAGTTAAAAACTTAACTAAACCATCCATCCACTATCTCTCCAACACCAAAAGACACAAATTATGCATCTCTGCTTAGAATATAGTATAAAAACAAAAAAGAAAAGCATTATGAAAGCAACTAAAGAAATCTGAGTCCATGAAATAAACATTAAAATGAGAGTGTCCAGTATAACTGAAGCTATATTTATATGTCACATATAATAATAGCATCTCTGATAAGTAGATATGTCAGAAATACACATCACATCAAAGTATGTATAAACATTAGAAGCTGAAGATTAAAAAGATTGTCAATATTTCCAAGACTTTTCAAGAAACATCAGATGTTTTAACCATTTTGTCAGTTATCTAGCTACCATTTTTCATGTAAGGATCTGTTGAATATATATATATATATATATATATATATATAAAACACTTATTACAAAAAAGCCTCACAACCTTCTGTTTAGTTACTAAAGGTTTAGTTATGTAACATTAGTCTGATGTTAATATGCATAATGAGTTTTCTAATACAGCTCCTAGTTCATTTAATGTTATTTAGTTACTAAAAGTGTTATTGAATCTGCAGATTGTATGCATCTATAAAAGAATATAGGTATTTTCAAAGGAGTTAAACACTTTTATCAGAACTAATTATTTACCATTTAAAGTATCTAAGTGGATAACAGAATTTCAAGAGAAAAGAATTCTAAATACAGCCATTTAACCAGTTCAAAAGGTCAAGTGATGTCATCACTGTTATTTCCTCAAGCTGCAGCTTCATAAACTTGTTATAAAGTATCTAAATAGGCTCATGCACAGCAGAGGCTGTCTCTAGTGAGGAAAAAACATTTTTGGTGGGAAATCAAATCTTGAAGCTTTTAGAGTTTACAGAAAGCAAAAAAAACACTCAAGCTGCCTTGTCAGTGCATGTCATGAATCTCCATAATGAGAACAGTCACACAGACAACCAGTTTCCTCACAAAATATCATCATGAAAAACATAACCCTTTCATATAAAAACAGCTATTTAGAAGTAACAACATGCCTCAAATCAGAAATCATTTTATAACATTTCAATCATTTACCACCAACTAACCAGACCAGAGAAAAAATAAGAACCTAGTATATATATATATATATATATATATATATATATATATATATATATATATATATATATATATATATATATAACTTATATTTAGCCATCTATAAAACACAATTAATGTACTGTATTGTTTATATGTATCTAAACAAAGAGTCTGAAACATCTAGTTAGAAACACTAATCAGAAACATATTGCAGTGACCCACTAGAAAAAATGCACTTTGGTATTAAGTCAAATTATACTATTACTGAAGAATTAGAAGACATATATCATTTGTAGTTATTTAAAAGGGAAAAGTATGTAAAGTACTTATAGTGGGGAAAAGAGAGAAAAGGAACATTATTAACAAAAAGGAATAGGAAGAAAAAAGAGAGAGAGAATGTTATTTAAATACTTAGAACTATATGTAATTAGAAGAAGTAGATATAGTAAGGAAAAAATAAAGTTAATAATAAAGATGATTCACGTTACTTTACAGTATAGAGATTTTCCAGAATCAAATATATTATGATTCATATAAACAAAGCATTTAAAATTAGAGGGAATTTATTCATTTGTCCTTTAGTTTCTTAGTTTTGTTTGCTCCTTCCTTCACAGACTATCCATTTTTTGTTGCCTGTCTCTTCAAACTCTGGGATGACCATTCCATTTCTTCTATGTCCGACAGTATTTTCTTCTTTCGAATAAATTCTACTGCTTCTTGTAGGGAAGCAAAGATCTTCACTCCTTCTGGCAAGGTGATTTTTATTCTTGCAGGAAAAAGAATTTGAGCTTTAATTCTGCCTTTTTTCAAGGACTTAATTAAAGGAACACACTCCTTTCTTCTGGATATGACTGCAGAGGTGTAGTCATTGACAAAACAAATAACTTTTTTACCCATCTTGATAGAGGAATTAGTCCAAGCTGATTTCAACACTGAGTACTTGTCTTGTGAGGAAAGAAATCTAATGATTATAGACCTGGGGTTAGATGAGCACAGAGACAAAGCTGGATTTGCCAGGGACCGATGAGCCCTCTCAATTCCAAAAGAGAGGGATTCAGGCATGTTTATAGCTGATGAAAACCACTTCTTGAGGAATTGAATCATGTTAGCACCCTCTTCTTTCTCAGGAATTCTATATATTCTTATATTATTCCTCCTTGATCTACTTTCAAGGTCTTCCAGTTTCTCAATCAGCCTGGTGTTTTGTTTCAGAAGAAATTCATTGTGATGTTCATTTTCTGTTACTCTAGTATCTAAGTCAGTTACTGTTTCCTCTAAGGCAAGAATCTGTTCAGATTGTTTTTTTTACTATTCCATTTAGAAGTTCCAGTTGTTTACTGCCTTTTTGTTTGATAATATCCATTTTGTTTTCAAATTTGTCCATTTTTAGTGACAGTTCTTGGATGTATGTTATTATAAGATGTAATTCTTTTTTCACTGCACTCTCCTGGTGTGGGCTCTTCAAGTTGCTCATGTTGAGATCTCCAGTAGAAAACTTCTTAACAGGAATAATTAAAACATTCTCTTGACTATGTATTAATTTTTAGAAAATAATAAAGAGTCTATGTTAATCTATCTTTTAGTATACTTTTAGTTAGATTTTTCTAAAAATTAAAGTATATTTCCTGTCAGGATATTAAAATCTAAGCAAAGCTATGGATTTCTTCTGATATCAGACTGGCATCTTGGCCATGCCCCTCAACCCTTTCTATTTTAACCTATGTTTTTCTTCTTACATTTCCCAGAAATCTTGCCTTATCCATTCAGGTCATTCTACCTATCAGGTATATGACTAACCACTAGGGAGTGTTTATTTGTCAAATCCAATTCATATCTTAAATAAATTTCATGAAATGTAATGAGTAACCACAGTGTTTTTCTTAGAATTCTAAGTATGGCTACCCCACAATTATATTTCAGCTCCATGAGAAACAAGAAGATAGATGTTGCTCCAGTGGCATAGAGGGATAAAGCCCATTTGACCCAGGTTTGAATATTGGCTCAGATAGCTCATTGAGTGGCAAGGATGGTTGGGTATACCTGCCCTGGTTGAGCAGGCATTCATCACTGACACTGCCTTAGAGCAGGTGTCGGCCAAAGTGTGGAGTTGTCCTCAGATATAATTGACAATCATGGGAGGGAAGCATGGAATGGCTAAGGCACATAAAGAACAAATGCTGAGAAGGCTGAGCCCCCAGGAGACCCTTAAAGATCCACAACCAACCCCAGCAAAAATTGGAGTAAGTTGGAGTGGGGTTGGGGATGGGTTTGTAGACTCAGCATGGACATCAGGCACTGGGGCCTGGGCCAGTTGAATGATGTCCCAAGAGAGACCAAAAAATATAAAATAAAAAAGGGATGAATGGTGCAGTGGTAAAGTGGGTAATGTTGTTGCTTCATAGCAAGAGGTTCTCTGGTTTGATTCTCTGCTGGGATGCCTTCTGTGTGGACACTGCATGGCATCTCTGCATTAATATGGGCTTCTTCTAGGTACTCCAATTTCCTTCCACATTCCAAAGACATGCGTCTGGAAGCTTTTCTCTCCCGGCCTCTGCTGAAAATAGGCTGGGTCCTAGTTGAACTTTCCCATTCAACAATTATTAAATAAATAAATAAATGAATAACTAAACTATTCATGAAACAATATTTCCAAATCTGTCAACTTTTATATGTGTAATTCACATAGAATCACATAATGGCTTGCTCTCACCAATTATAATGATTTTCAAAATGAAAAGATTACTTTCCGATCTTGCTACTAAGTTGGTTTCTTCTTTAATTCAACTAATATTATAATATGCTCTATCACCAGGACACATTGCTTTGTTAGTAAAGTTAAAACTTCTGTTAAACTTATTGTGACAGCCATTCAAAGATCCATATCATAGTCTGTAATCATTTTTAATGCAGTAATTCCTCATGTGTTCAGCTTTAAATCTAAAGACTCCCTTGTATCAAGGTAGTTCCCTTTAAGAAAAATCTTGAAATCACCAAATAATTTTGTTCCTGCATTAAAAAATCCACATAACCATAAATCTACAAGAATTTTCTTTTTTTTTTGGGGGGGGGGGGTGATGGTCACTTACCCCTTTTGCCTGTCAATCTTCTACCCACTCCTGGGAAATTGAACCATTCACTTCTTGCTAATGGGGTTAAGGGTTAACCAGGTGGGACCATCATTCAGACAGCCATCAGAGATGTAACACAGCAGAGGGAATGTGCAATGGGCATCTTCTCACTTCTTCAAAGGGTGTTCCCTTCAAGTAGCCTCAATTCCTCTCACTGAAGCATGGGAGGTGGTTTCCTCCCAGTCTCCACCCAGACAATTTTGTGCCTAACCAGTGTGTTGCTGAATACAAGCAGCCCTCTGCACCTCCATGGAAGAGTTGATCAGGCCACACATCTTCAACCTCCCTCTCCATGGCTAGCTCTGCTAGTGCCAGGGCTGTTAATTGAACTGTTGGCATCTGGTCACCATCAAGGCCCAGGGATCCGTCCCTTTGTGGCATGAAGTCTGACAAGTCTATTAGAATTTTCTAACTCATCTCTTCCCAGTATCCACCTTTTACAATGTGCTGTTCACTTATTTTGAAAGGGAATCCTGTCCTAGACAAAATACAGACCTCTCTTCTTTTCTTACCCTTCCCTATAAAAGAAGAAACTATCTATCTATACCTGTACTTCAAAAACTTCTTATGCTCCAGTTTGGTTAGGTACATTTCTTGCAGCATTAGGATACCAAGTGCAAATATTTTAACATATAAAAAAATCTTTGACCATTTGACAGGAGAATTAACGTCAGTCACATTCCAGGATAGTAAAATCTCTTTCATAAGTTGTCTAAGCCATCAACCTAAAAGCTGGACCCAAATGCAACATGTATGATTTCTTCAAAAAATGTAACTTCCCAATAACTTTACCAATATCATGCATATTAACTTAAATGTAAACTTAGTTACCCCATGTTTAATCATATGCAGTAATAGTACAGCTAACCTTGGGTGAAAACATTAAAGTCTTCCAAGGAGGACACATAAAATCTCTATATCAGATCAGCAATCAGACCAGGGGAAACTTGATACTAATTCTTTTAAGCACATGGAGTTTTCACCGCTCTGATGTACTGCAACTCACAGAGAAAAAAATAGAGGCAATGTGAACATCTTTTAATGCAGATAGATAATTGCCAAAGGGGAGGTGCATCTCTGTTGGACCAAGAGATTTAAAGGATGCAAGGCTGTTAGAGACTTCTCTCTGCCCCACTTTAGTTTTTTCTTTTCTTTGTGGTAACAATATGTGTATTGCAGCTTTTAAAGCTGTTACAGATTTCAGACATTTTTCTGAAATGGTTTCTGTTTAGCATAAGGGTAGAGCATTACAGCTCTGAAATGTGCATACCAAAACTTGTTATACTAATCTCTGACATCAGGGGAGTGCAGACAAATGTTTTGCCATTTCAGAGCATAATCAGTTTGCTCCAGGTAATTATGCTCCATGTGCTACAGGACAATTCAGAATACACGGAATAGTAATTTGATGGGAATTTTATGCTTCTTAGTGCATTTACACTACATTCCTGTCAGCACTGCACTTTCTTCTTAGCATGCTTTTCTTGTCTACACTTTCTGGACTAAAACTTGATGCCATACATTTGCAAGCATTATCTGCCCTTTACATAACTCAGGTTGTTATTTTACTTTGCAAACTGAAATGAAACATAAGCAAAACAGTAAAAAATAAATTATATTTAGAGAACTAAACTAGTTAAACTGGAAAACAATTTTTTTTTGTTCTTGTGTCTTTCAGCTTTTCCCGGTTAGGGGTCGCCACAGTGGAACTCCGGTCCGCTAATGATTGGCAGTTGATTTTTACGTGCTGAGTTGCCAGCCCTAACGCACAACCTTCAATGAAGGTACACCCATTCATGCATGTCTCCATGCAGAAGACGGTCTAGCTGAGAGTCGAACCGGTCAGCATTTTACTGTAAGGCGACAACGCTACCGCAGCACCACCACCGCGGATTAAACTGGAAAACAATAATGTTTTGAAATCAGTTATAGTGCACTTACAAACTGTAAAAGGTAATACTGGTTACCGTAAAGCTGTGTGTTAAAAACAGCTATGGTATTGAAGAGCAAATGCAATGTATTTAAGGCAGCTCTACTGAGGTTTATAGATGATTTAGTATACCAATTAACCATAAATAAAATAAGAAATTAACAGAGTTGTAAGCAGATTATATTTGACATAGCAATCTTTATATATGCCATCTGAGCTGGTTTTCAAGTGTTGCTACACAAACAAGCAACAGAAGGAAAATTACACCTGCTTTAACTGTGACTATATTTACTGGAGTTAAGGAGCTACAAGTTAAGAAATTAAAAATCTCTTAAAGGAACAGCTGAGTGTCATGGAACTGATTTAAAAATCAGGGATGGAATTCCAAAACTGGAAGATACAAAGAGAATAATGTAGTCATAGTTGCTGATACAGATTAAAGAATCCTAAAAGACAGCCTGGGCAGTTATTTGCAGATAAAAATCAAGATATGGCATGTCCTGCTCTAAAACAATAGCCAAGAGAGAAAATGAAGAAACTACCTATGTATTCTCTAGGGAATTACTCAATTTTATTCCAGCAGAAACTGGTATAAAGGTGAGATATCCAACAGAACCTGACAAACTGGGATGGGGTTACTCCTGGCTCAGTTTCTCAAGGACAGGTGTAGCTGAGGTTTTAACCAGCAGAATTCCCTTAGCTTTTAACATGTATCTTTGGCTACTATTTCATTACTGGCATGGCTTGGACATAATCAAGTCCAGAAAGCCTCATTCCAGAAGAAGGGAAATGCCTGGACATAGTGCACTAAGGAACAATTGAAAGAATGAATGAATGAATGGCAGTTTAGGCAGCATCACTTGCAGTGCAATGCAAACATACCCTTTTCAGCAACTGCCCATTTGATACAAGCCAGGCTTTGAGCATGTGATAGTGAGTGGTAATCTGCAAAGTAAGGAGCAAGTTTTTAACAGATTTGTACAACATAACTCTAAAACTACTAAAAATATAATAGCCTCCAAAAGAAACACCTCCACCATTCAGAACTTATCAAACTCCATCTTCAGTTTCATCTCTCACTCCCTTAGACATGTGCACCACTGTAAATCATTACAAAAAGCTAAATGGGTTTTAGTCAAACAACACTCTGACTTTCTTCTCACCATAAGAATTGTTCAAGTTTATCAAATCAAATTTAAATTTGTTCAACAATAATTTCATCAACAGTGAGACCTTCTCTCCCTTAACCTCCAAAATAATTTGAGATGCACCATCATACAACCTGAGAAGTCTTAGCTACTCAGGTCATCTCCTCTAACCCCCCCTAACCATACTTCATTGCACCGATCATATATTCTGTATTCTTGGCCCCTTACTATGGGATTCATTCCTCTCCTGTCTTAAAGATTACTCCTCATATTTCCCCTTCCAGGTTATTTCACCTTCTATGCACAACTACAAACTCATCTCAAGTTTATTTTTTTGGCTCTCCCCTGTTTCATCCTATGGCACTCTACTCCGTGCCCCACATCCAAACTTGGTCTACCTGTCACCTCCTGGTACTTTGTCTATATGGCAAGGGCCAGTGCAGACCTTAAGGACATCCTGGTAATTCTGGCCATCATACCATCCACTGGGGGGATATTCTTACTGTCTGGCCTCCACAGCAGCTCAAAGTACCCACCCTAATCCCTCCTTAGACTATGCCCCCTCTTCACATGCCTGGCCCCATTCAGGTATTGTTAGGTGAAACTCCCTTGGGACTGCCGTCTCTCTGGGATTGGCATGACAGTCTCTCTCTGCCACTCCATCAGCCATGCAGTCTGCAAATCAAACCCAGGTGTGCAGTGCCGCAGCCAGGGTTTTATCTGTGTATGCAAATGGAGAGGAACATACCTTAAGTCTCAAGTAAATGCAAATGCTGTCACTGTAACCATAGCACCTAAACTCCACCAACTCCTACCAATTCTACCCCCTTAGCTCTAATCTCTTTGCCGTAAATACTTGAATACAAGTAATTTCTTCTTTTGACATATATTCAAATGCTACTGCTGTTATAATTGCTATTGACACTCTTTTCATCAAGTATATATTATTCATTGTGTTACTTCCTGCATTTTTTATTATATGACTCACTTTGTTTACAATGTAATGCTTGTAATGTTTTTTGTATTCCTGGGCTGAGGCGAAAATAGGTGCTTGAGATCAGTGTCCTAACACCCTAGCAAATTTAAAATAAAAATAAAAAATAAATAACGTATTTGATGCACATATCTTTAATTTGTGCCATTTGAATGTAATTCTTTGAAGCAATTCCTCTATCCATCCGTCAGTAAATCAATCCATCCATCTATGCAGACATTCCCCAGTTCCAAATTCAGTGTCATGATGAAGACAGATCATCTTAGCCCTCAATGCAAGGCAGAGAAGCAGAGAAAATTGTAATAGATAGGGTACCGGTGCATAAAAAGATAAGTTCACACAAACACACACAGACACACACACACACTTGTACATGACATAAATGTCTATGTATTTTACCCACAGTAGATTTTCTTAAATGTTTTTGAATAAGGAGCTGTACTCCAAAATATTTATTTTTTAAGAAAATTTCCAACAAACTAAGAAAATATTTCCATATAATGTGAATAAATGTTTCAGGTTTTAAAGCTGCACAGTCTTAAAGAGAATGATGTGCTTGCATTGCATGACAACTGTTGTCAATATCTGATGTGTGGTTCGTTAAACAGAGCCTTAACATATGTGCCAAATTTAACCTAGTCCTGTATTTTGTTTTGTTTGTAGTGACAGTGGAATCCACTTGCACATAAGTAAGTAGAAGAACAACAGAGTAGGATCGTAAATGCTTTTCACTTAAAGGTCTATATTCACTATGAATTTTTACCCAAAATTTTATCAAGCGGTAACTTCATCATCAGATTGTTCAGTGTAATGTCAGAGGAAAGATCAGCCGAACAGATCTTCATTTATAGATAGAGCATTCCTTAATTATTCATTGAGATTAAAAGATCCAGAAAAAACAAAAAAAATCTCTTGGATCCTGACTTGAGGGCACATAGTCTTCAAACTTAGCTAACAACATTTTCAAATGATTGGTGTTTTATTTGGTGGTTAAAACTGTAATCTTTATTACTGTTTTTGCCTCATTCATTTGGTCAGTCAATGTGTTAAAATTATCAAAGCAGTTGATTTCCCTTTGTTTGCTTACAAAGTTTGACCTTTATGCTTTGGCCTTGCATTTTATTATAACTTTTGAGCAGTGTTTTATGTTTTTCCTGAAGAGATAATTTAAAATCATTCAAAAGTTGAAATATGTCTGCAAGGTAAAATAACTTTACGTTCCAATCTGTGTCCTTTAAAAAAATGAACAATGTCAGTTTATGGTTGACAAAAATACAATAATTTCTTTTCTAAGGTCATATATTCTTTTTTTCAATATCTGTCCTCATGAAAACTAGCAAACTTCAGCATTTAATAATGTTTTATTTCATCACACAAAATTGCAAAATGTCTTGTAGTTGGAGAAAACAAAATTTGCTCTCTTAACAGCTATTTTTAATAATTCATTCAGCTCAGCACTTAGATTTTGCTTGCTAACATTTCCTGGTTTGTCATGCAATGTATGCTTTCTATATTTGGTGTTAATGCTTCATTTTTGTGACTAATCTTGAATGTTGCATCACAGTCTGTAAATTTTAAATTGTCACTTAAGAAGTCATCAGGCAATGCTGAGAACGTTTCAATCCAGTTGTGTGATTCTTCAATTCCAAGTAGTTTAGAAACTTTAATTTAATTTAATTTTCATCCCATTCTATGTACCTAACACTTATAAGTAGCACGGCTTTATCAGCAGTATCTATTAATTCACATAACAAAAGAGAATACAGTTTTGACATATTAATTTCATGTAAAAGTTGCTGATGAATATCTTCACTCATTGTGATTGTATGATTTGAAACATCATCATTAGAAAGGGTATTATTTTTATTTTCTTAACAAATGTATCCCCTACCTTTCCACTGGTATTAATTAACAGTCAGCGTCATGCTACATTTATACAATCCTAGTTCTTTAGCGCAATGAGCAGTAATGCTCTTTGAATATGCATGCTTGATATCAAGGTTGAGGTATGCCTGCTGACAATGCTAGTGGCAGAAGGTCTGAAAATAGTTATCTGGCTTGCATTTCTACCTGAAGCATAATTACTATATGGCTTTCTGAAACAAGTTACTTTCTCCTGGTGCACTTCATGATTTGTTGCTATTTCAACTGTACAGCACAAAAGAGAAAAAGTATATATAAAAGCATAATGAATAACTGTGTTGGCTGGCTAAATATGTTATACCATAACATAGACAGGATATGGGTCAGTATACTTACACAACTGAGTGGTGTTTGCAGTGCTAAAGTCATCCTCCCATCAGCTTATGAGGTCCTGCTTGCACTTTTTAAGGTCACTGTAGTGGTGATAGCATTTCTCCCCAGCATATGGGATGCCAGTTGCACTTGAGACAGCTATATCACTTCATGAGAACTGCCAGAAAAGCATAATGAATAACTGTGTTGGCTGGCTAAATATGTTATACCATAACATAGACAGGTTATGGGTCAGTATACTTACACAACTGAGTGGTGTTTGCAGTGCTAAAGTCATCCTCCCATCAGCTTATGAGGTCCTGCTTGCACTTTTTAAGGTCACTGTAGTGGTGATAGCATTTCTCCCCAGCATATGGGATGCCAGTTGCACTTGAGACAGCTATATCACTTCATGAGAACTGCCAGAAAAATCCTGGACTCTTCAACACCCAACTTTTGTGCACTCAATTTAGCACAATTCAATCAGCAGCCATGTCTGCAGAAGTCAATCTAACATTATAAGTTTGAATTGGTGCCTAATTCAGATCTTCTATGTAACATGTTCACAAGGATGCACAACCTTACCATCTTCATTTGCACAATTGCAAGCATATGGATTCCTTGGCAAAATCATTAGCAGTACTTACATCAGATAGCATTAAAGGTGTGAAACATGGCAGTAAGACTTGCCATGTGTGCTGCTCAAACTAATACATGCTGCAATGGTCAATAATAAATCCGTAATGGCTTGGCTTGTAATCTCTGGTGTTTAGAAGGATTAATAGGATGAATTGTGAGATATTTTTATGTTGGTACCTACGTATTATTAAAATTGTGTTTTACTATCTGGGAATAAAACCCATGGGTTAAAAAATGCAAAAACTGAAACTTAGATTATTAATTCTCATTGCCACATGAGAACTTGATTTTAAGCATGGTAATTAGAGATATACTTATTTTAGAATGAATGGAGATATACTTCAGAGAGAACTGGATGTGTGTGACTTTAAGTAGTTGTGGGAATGCATTCCTATGTAAAAGGCATTTTTTTGTTTGTAAAGATATTTCATATGGATGGAGTTAGATGACATTAGTAATACAGGTTAAGGCATGTTGCACACATACTTCACAAGACATACTGTCTGAAACACATAGTTAGGATAAGTGTTATGATGATTATAACAAAATATTGTGCCCATCATACATATGCAAGTACATTTTAAATTAAATGTCATCATTGTCTTGTTTAATATATTAGCTTGATGTTATATGTAAAGCATTAATTACATCTGCTAAATAGAAAATGTCAGTTATGCAAGCATTACTTGCAATAAAACTGTTTATCATGCTCATTTGTCTTTAGTTTTATATTCCAAATCAAAATGTTGTGAGAAATGTGATTTAGACACCCTTTGTAAAAGTATCTTTTAGCTGGATTTGAAACATTAACCACTTGTGTTCTTAATCTAAAATCACATCACTGTACTGCACTTACACATTGTGCCACAGAAAAAGACACCTGCCAGGTGCATTTTCTTCACTGAGTGCTACACATAGTGCTGACAGTCAAAGAATGCTGCCAGGCTTGTTTGTACTACATAAGGCAGCCTAAACTAAATTTTTCACTTTTTTCCTTAGGCAGCAAACCATGTTTGCACACTGCCTAATGGAGAGCAGATACAAAAGGCATTAGAAATAAATATATGAGAGACAATAAAGCTGACAGTGAAATTAATTTAATCAATGGGTATATGTAGTAATGACCAGAGCAAGAAGTGCATTTAAGTGACACAGTCCTCCTTTTCACATCTGCTTGTAACATCAGAAATGCACCTTGTAAAACACATTATCAGACTTATAGTAAATAGATAATGTGGAAGTTGACAGACAGCAGCTCACATGTAAGCAATACTGAGAAAAGTTGAGTTTTACACAACACAGTGATAAAAATAAATATGTGCCAATATGTATTCATAAGCTCTCTGTAAAATTAATAATTAACTGTATTCAGCACTTGCATCACCTGTCTTATTTCTCTCAATTCACTTAACTTACACATTGTGCCACAGGGAGAGTTATATGAGATGTGGAATTGAGTCACTAAGTACTACTGACATCCATGTACCATTGCCTGGCATGTTTGTACTATATAAGGCACTCTAAACTATTTTTTTTTTTACTTTTTTCCTTCAGTAGTGAACCCTGCTTATGTGCTGCTGAGCAGTACACAAAAGCAGATTACAAATTTAAAATAAAAAATACATATCGAGAATAACTGAAATATGATCTTGAAACAGGATTCAAACACTGCATCATCTGTCTTATTTCTCTCAATTAATTTCATTTGCACCTTGTGCCACTGAGATAGGTATGTGACAGATGGAATTTCTCAACTCAGTACTGTCCAGAGTGCTGACGAAAGGGGAACAATGCCAGGCATATTTGCACTACAGAAGGTAGCCCACATAAAATTTTTAATTTTTTTCCTTGGGAAGTTAACCATGGCTGTGCGCTGCCAAGCAGACAGCAAATGCAAAATACATTAGAAAATGAAAAAAAAAATGTGAAAACATGACTTAGAATAAAGTTTGTCTTTTCCCGGTTAGGGGTCGCCACAACGGAATTCCAGTCCGCTAATGATTGGCAGTAGATTTTTATGGTGCTGAGTTGCCAGCCCAATGCCCAACCTTCAACGAAGGCATGCCCATTCACGCATGTCTTTTGAACACCACTCGACTGCAGGGAGGACATGCAGACTCCACACAGAAGGCACTCCAGCTGAGAATCGAACAGGAGAACCTCTTGCTGTGAGGCAACAACTCTACCGCTGCACCACTGTGGCTTCTCTATGACTTAGAATAAAGATGAAAGGAAAACTTAATTCAAGCATGGCGTATACCTATAAATAACCAGAGCAAGAAATGCATCAGTGACACATTTATCCTTCTCTGCCAAATAATGGTAAAGGAGACAGACAACATGCCACATGTTGTTAATATCGGTAATAGCTGATTTTCAAACAACACAATGATATCACATAATGTAGGTAAATAAGTATTCAGACACACCTTTTTTTTAAAGTACCACTTCACTGTATTAGAAACCTACATCAGATGTTTTATTTCTCTAAGTTCACTGCACTTATACCTTATGCCACAGAAAAAGTTACCTGAGAGGTGTGCATTTTCTTCACTGAGTACTCTCCAGAGTACTGACATCCATGCACCACCACCACCAGGCTTTTTTTACAGTACAGATGGCAGCTTATATTACATTTTATTCTTTCTCCATTAGGCATTGAACTGCGATTCATTGTTAGGGAATGTTGCCAGTCCACAGTGAGCAATGCCAATATGCATACAAATGGGGTATAGAGAGAGAGAGAGAGAGAGAGATAGAGAGTGAGAAAGAATATATTGAAATAGAGGAAACATTATGAAGACAGTTGTTAAAATGTATACTATTGATATTTCCTCAACTTGATTGTGTTTCCACATAAGCATATGCTCATTAGACATAATTATGTTCACACAAATACAGCCATGTCTGGATTAGAATCACAGGTCAACAGGGCATTCACAAGACACAGTTCAGTCTCTTATTGCCATGTACAACACACATCCTTATATCTGTCATGTGTAATTTGCAGTTAGATGTGTGGATGGCTGCGAGACTGTTAGCATCACTCAATATAAAAGAAAAAATTTGAATACTGCATCTCTTTGCCTCTCTCTATTTTCTGAACATCATTCAAAGATTTATGCTTCTCTAATAATAGTGCTATGTGTTTTGTCTTGGACTTGATACATGTTTCAATGAATAATCTACTTCCTTTGAACTCCAGACACAATTGTATTTAGAAGCAGAAACTGTTGTCATAACCAATTTAAATCAATGTTCAGAATGTTCCTCTCCTAATTCAGTCAATGGTAGTAACAACATTTCTTTTCAGTACCTTCTCCCTGATACACACGGATTGATAACGTAGTCAGAATAATCATTCACACTTGCAAGCACTTATTGGGTAACACTTCTCACTGCTCATCCTTGCGGAGGTACTTCATGTTCATGCAATTATGTAGGCCCTTATGCCATGTTTACATTCCCTGCATGTAGTGCAGATTTTGGAATCCATTAATGCTGAGTTCATACCTTGTTTGCACATTCACAGTGTTCACAGGGCTGAATTTGTACTATAGCAAGGTAATCTTGTAGGTAAGGAAATATGTAGTGTGGTAGGAGTGACTGCTTATCCAAAGAGCTAAATTTATTTATTTTTTATTTTTATTTTTACATTTGTTTACCTGGATAGTCCAACTGGGTTTTAACCCATTTTTAGTGGAGGCACAGGGGGAAAGCCCCAATTTAAACAGAAAACTTACAATTAACTATGACATAATTGAAAATAATAATTGCAAGTAAAACAGGTTCCTGGTGTCAAAATTATCTAAGCTGTATTTCAAACTTAGCGATGGATTGTATTTCACAATATGCCCATAGCTTAGTGTATGCATTACTTGTCCCTTGCTGATGGTGTAGGCATGAATATCTGTTATTTGTTACCCTACAAAAGTTGGTGAAAATGTAATATGAAATTTTGGAACGTTTTCTATGCCCATCTGGCAAGTTATTACAGAATACTGTTGTAGCAATTTCTAGCAAGATTAGGGGTTTGATATTTGTAGCCTGCAAATATATTAATTTTGTGATATATAACCCCCAAGCAAGTGGACACCCATAAACACTTTTACTCATTTTTACAGGAAAAGTATATATTGCTCAGGTTAATAGAATGTGCTGGTCAGTTGCACAGCTGTTGTCCTCCTTACATGACGTGCACTTTCTTTTCATTTCCTTTACTTTTTTACTTGGGGAGTTGCTATTTACTTGTATGTAATAATATGGATCTTTAATTTTCACTTCTTTTGCACATTGATGCTGTTTCTGACATGGAGGATGACACTAATAAGTATACTGCAGAACTTTTCAGTAGACAATACAATTCAATAATTCACACTTATTTCTTTGGTGTTACATCTGCTCTCATATATTCTCCCCCAAGACCCCCATGTGCCAATAATGGATGACTGTACACTGGCCATTGTACATTTTTAATGTATTAGCAGTTCCATATTATGTGCAAGAATGTAAAACGCTTGATGCACATTATTGTGCAAAGTCCATTGGTGGATATTGTAGACATCACAGTCATACAGTATTACTGACATTACTGTACACAGGAGAGATGTCTCGTGGTAGGAACATGTAAGTACTTGCATATGGAACTAAGCAGTCCGTTTAGTATATTAAAGACCAAAGCCTCATGTCTACTCTACTCTTCCTCCTCTTTTATGCATATTAATGTGTTGTAGCTGCAATCTCCTTAGAAATTCATGGACTGATACTTTGAAAGCAAGACTCACGGGGACAGGTCTGCCAGTTCAGCTTTCACAAATTCTGTCCCTCACTGTCTTAAACAGGTCTAACCTCTCCTTTGAGGACCTCCTCTTCCTAATTTTCTTTTACACCTCACACCAGTGTTTTGCATTGTAATTTCTCTGCATTTTCCTTCTGCTTTGTTTTTGGCATTAATCATAACCATAATAGTCATAACAGTCATAGTCAGACTCAGTTAAATCAGTTATTACACATTAGTCATAAAGTTAAAATTTGTTTACTTCAGGTTACCTTACCTTACTAATAAATAAAGTCACCCTTACTTAGTATTTTTGATGCATGACAAGGCATCTTTTACATTTCCCAGGGATCTGTCCTGGGACCCCTACTGTTTGGCATATACTTCTCAGAGGTCCAAGCAAAGACAAAGGGTCTGTGGCTGACCATGTTTGTGGATGACTGTAAGTTGGGTGCTGTCGTTTACTTCCCAATTTGACATACTGCAAGAGGGTCTCACAGCTACAAATAACTGGTGCCAATGTCATGGCCTTAAGTTAAACGCAAAAAAAAATGTATTATCGTAACATTCAGCATTAGCACGGCCCCTACTGATTACCACATCAATGGCAACCCCCTAAGACACAACCTTTGGTGAGAGACCTGGGTACTCAGGTTGACAACAATCTCACATTCGACCATCATGTGACGGCTGTGGTCAAAAAAGCCTTTTACTTGGTTCATCTCATAAGTAAAGGGATTGGATTCAGCAAAAAAGAGGTTACTACTTCTCTGTACTCCTCCCTTATTAGACCTATGATTGAGTATAATTCCCTGTTTGGTATGTACCTCTCCAAATACTTGCACCAACTGGAAAGTCCACAGAAATACCTCACAAAGAGAATCCAACACTTATCCTATGTGGACAGACTTAAATCACTATCACTAGCACTCTACTTGGTATCATAAAGACTGCTCAGAGGTGATTGGTGTCTCACCTACAAGACAATATCTGCCCCTGCCCTACTAGAGATGCTCCATATCTGTAAGTCTAACTCCTCATACATTACCCACTCGATAGGCCTAAATCTAATTTGTGACAGAAAAAACCTGCTGGGGAGACAGGTTTGTCTCCCAGAGGCTGCCCCATCTCTGGAATAGACTCCGCATGCATGTCAAACAGAGTACTTCATTGGCCCTCTTCAAACGCAATCTTGATGAGTGGATGGGAAACCATAAATTTGTCCCAGGGGTTCCACCTTTGTCCCTCATGGACAGGGGCAACAGGTGCTGACTGAGGTTTCTTTTTTAGGATAAACTCTTGGCTAGGCTTGTAAGGGCCCCAGGGCTGTTAGCCTAGTAATGTTCTATGATCCTATGATCCTATGATTAAATTGAGCTACCACCATCTCAGGTTGATGAGACCTCAGTTTATCATCTCATCCAAAAAACAAAACATTCAGGAATACAGCACCCCCTTTCCCACAAAACTCTGGCGTGACAGTGTTGGAAAATTTAACCCAAGCAGCCAGGGTGTAAAAAGAACCCACAGCCTTTTGATATTCCAATAAAAAAGGTGGGGGTGTGTTACCCACTGATCCACTAACACTGATCTTCACTTTCACTGCAAGTCAGGTTTAATGAATAATAAGGAAATTGACAAACAACCCTTCACAATATTAATCTTTACATGCTACAGAAAGTAAGAACATTGTTTATTTAATGGTGCGAAGCGAGCTGTAACAAACTCTGAGATGAAACTGTCACAAAGTACAAACGATCCACAAACGTTAAAACTCCACGAATTTATTGTTCCAGAAACAAACTTTGGATAAGCGCTTTCACTACGAATAGCTTCCTCAGATCCTTCTCAAAATGACTGAAGTAGGATCATACATATATAGCAAGTAAGTCAATTAAACAATTAACATCATTACAATTTAAAGGAGAAATGATGTATATAAAAAAGCAAAATTATCCTAAAACACTTTTTAAAAACTTAGTAGATAAAAAAGTGAGAACAGTCACCACGATAAAACTTCTTCAATGCAAATAAATTCCAGTAGGCAATCACCATGTAGATCAAAAACTCTTTATTACGAATTGAGGAATAAGCGCTTTCACGTAGTGCAAGCTACGCTTCATCAGATACAATTACAAAAATTAGTTCACATTTAAGTACAAATCTTTTTGGCGGGCTCATTAGTTCAATTGCTTATTCACACATTAATTAATTGTGAGACTCAGTTAGCAATGCATTATGCTCCATGCGCTTCCCTTTCTTACAATACAGAAATCAAGCAATAACTTTTCCTTATGTTGATAAATAAGTGCTCAATCCTAAACAAAACTAACCACAACATAATCTTTAAAACTAAATAAACTAAATCACTCGGTAGCCACCTTAGCTCAATACTCACATGTAAACATAGCCATGCGAAGTACGTAGTCCGGGCATAAAAACAACAGACCCACCTTCCTTCGTTAGAGCCAAATTGTTAGAATTTAAACCATGTTCAGTCAGTCATATGTAAACAAAACATCCTAAATGATCTCCTTGCGAACGAATATTAAACTAACTGATTACCTAGTAAAATACCAAAACATAGTAAGATCGTTACTATTATGTACCGCTGGCTTAAAACCTAATACCAGGTTCCTGGTTCCGTATCTAGTCGCATACTGTCTCTAGCACTAGTACTAGTCAGCTGATGGTCATGACGTAACTAGTATGCTTCAAAACCCTAACGCTACAGTATTAAGTAGGGCTACGAGGCCAACCACTAGAGCAACCTCACTCTGCACTTCCCCAGCACAGATGACCAGAAGAGGTCAACCGAATAAAAACAATAAAAAGTTCTAACAATAACAACGATCTAAATGTAGAAAAAACAAAATAACACACAAATGGGTTAGCATGTTCTTACTGGTGCAAACATCTAAATACACAGCCATATACGTGCACATCCCTATATGACCCAAAATATACAAAAATTAGGAATCTAAAACTCCATCTATCAAACATGAAAAATTTTTCTATATTGATCCTAAAACTAAAGCTAATAATTACAATCTACTACCTTGTATTGTTAGCTTCAAGGCAGTACAAGTCAGCTAAAGTTTCTACCTTAGCAAATGTAAACATAAATATACTAAAAACTGGTACTCAAATCCTAAGATAAATAAAATCATGAAACATTAAAATATCAGAAATTGTTTATAGGTCTATATCCAAACCACAAATAATCGTTATTTGAAAATCACATGCATGGCTGCCTATACAAAAGGCTATTTTCTTCCAACCAACACAGGTTTTAAAGAAACACAGTTATTCAATCCCGGTGGTAGGTGTGCTGCTAGCTTCAAAATCCAGTGGAGCTCAGCTTTAGCTAGGGTATTCTCAATGTCACCCCCTCTCATGCTCACTATCACTATTTGCAAAACTCTAAAAGTAAAAGAATGCATATGTACTTTTTAAAAACTTATTAGATGGAATAATCCATCTAATGAACTTTATAAAAACTATACTTATAAAAATGTGTATACATATAGAAGCTATACAAAAATATATATACAACAATTGTGCTCAGTGTGTGCAAAATGTGGATATGCATACCTAAACATCTCATATATGCATGCACTCTTATAGATACAGACTTGTGTTATAGTGTATAAGACATAAGAATCATCTCACATTCCTACGCTGTCTTAGTTTAGGTTTTATGGATGCTATTTCATTAAGCCCAGACCCTTTATCAGCTCTTAAAAGAACTATCCATTCTCTTTCCTTACTTTCTGTAACGTATATGTGTTATATCACATTAGGAAAAGATCGAGCCACAATGCATTGGCTAAGCATATTACTTTATTTGGGGAATCGCACAGTTTCTTGTTCAGAATTCTTGAAGTTGTGATTCCCAATAAAAGGGGTGGAGATATCAGGACCCTTACAGAAAGTAAGGAAAGTGAATGGATAGTTCTTTTAAGAGCTGATAAAGGGTCTGGGCTTAATGAAATAGCGTCCATAAAACCTAAACTAAGACAGCATAGGAATGTGAGATGATTCTTATGTCTTATACACTATAACACAAGTCTGTATCTATAAGAGTGCATGCATATATGAGATGTTTAGGTATGCGTATCCACATTTTGCACACACTGAGCACAATTGTTGTATATATATTTTTGTATAGCTTCCATATGTATACACATTTTTATAAGTATAGTTTTTATAAAGTTCATTAGATGGATTATTCCATCTAATAAGTTTTTAAAAAGTGTTTTAGGATAATTTTGCTTTTTTATATACATCATTTCTCCTTTAAATTGTAATGATGTTAATTGTTTAATTGACTTACTTGCTATATATGTATGATCCTACTTCAGTCATTTTGAGAAGGATCTGAGGAAGCTATTCGTAGTGAAAGCGCTTATCCAAAGTTTGTTTCTGGAACAATAAATTCATGGAGTTTTAACGTTTGTGGATCGTTTGTACTTTGTGACAGTTTCATCTCAGAGTTTGTTACAGCTCGCTTCGCACCATCCCATATGTTTTTTGAGTGCTTTATTTATTATTCTTTGGGACAGTTGCGTTTACCAGATTTAACAGTGGTATATATCTCTGTTTTATATTGTTTATTTAATATTTTGTTTAGGTCTGCCCTCTCACTTTACAGTGGAAGTAAATTTTATTACTGTAATTATTTTTATTCTAAAATAATTACACTTATAGCACCTGCCAAAATAGACCCATCTTACAGGCTGGATTTCCGATGTTTAAAACCTAACAACTTCATGCAATAAAAATGTATATTATATTATCTCATATTATTTTTCTGTTGCTTATGCAACATGTTAAAGCCATTGTCCAGCAAGACCCCCCCCCCCATAAAAAAAGTACACCACCATTTACCCAAGTTAAATTTGCATGCACATTGTTAGAATGTATAAGTTTTGATTTTTCGGTTTTTGTTCAGGACTGTTCACTAACATATGCAAATGGACTGCCAAATTCACATAGACGGGTATTCGTTGTGCTGCTGGTCAGTAATGCTAGACTGGTCAATGTCCTTTGATTCCCTTTAGATTGGAGTCATTGCTGCTACTGTGACTTTAGACAGCAAGCAGCAATGTTAGATAATAACTAGGTGACAATGAAGTTCTCAAAGTAAATATCAGGATTTTCACACACACACACACACACACACACACACACACACACACACACACACACACACACACACACACACACACACACACACAATGTCAGTAAATTCAATACTACTCTTCAACTATACTTTTTAGATTTTTTTCTGCTGCTTTGGTATCATTTCTCTTCTTTCCTTGGTTCATTGGCTGTGCTTTTCCACTCAAAACAGTAAAAGAGATATCATAAAATAGCAGAAGATACATTTTGATATAGTCTTTTCTCAGTATATAATGTAATAATCTAATAAAGTCCAAATAACTGCTCTAGGCACCATGTAGAAGGAATGATGTACAAATATAATTACAGATAATATAAAATGGCAAATGCAAGCAAATAAATAGATCAATGTTTTCACTATAGATTCCTCAGATTTACCTGAGGAAGCTGTACTAAAAATGTGTTTGTAAATATTTGTATTCATTTGCTGGTTTATATTATCTGTGATTTTAAATCAAGCATCTGCACTCATTCTTTCTATTTGGTATGAGGAGTATTTATTTTCTTTATTAAAAACAAACATGTTTTCATTTAAAGTGCCCAGAATTTTGCAAAACATTCCTTGAGTTACTGTCATGTTTTTGCCTTGTTGCCAACAACTTTAATTTTCTGGTAAATCACTGAGGATTACAATTAGTCAATAATGCCAGAGTTCCATACTCACTATACAGTTAAAAGTTAATAGAATAATTATTAAAAAAGTGTCAATAATTTTGGGTCTTTTCCTCATTATTTTGACTTTGCACAGAATTCTGGAGCAAATAAACTTTACAGGTATGCCTGAGAGTCAGGATCAAAGCTAGTGCAATACAACTAAAAGAGGTACAGATGAGATGTACAGTCTATATTCAACTACCAACCACTTCCCTTTACTAAGAATTGCCTGGGAGTGACCTGACCTCCTGGATGTCAGTGCACATAGCCAATCAGCTCCCTCCTAAGGCATAGTACCTACAGCTGTCCACTGACCTCTCGGATGTCAATGCACATAACCAATCACCTCCCTGCTCTGTTTTCCAAGAGAGCTCTGCTGGCTGTTTCTGTATTTTATTTTATCTTTTAAGTAAAAAGACAAAATAAAATAGAAAAACATCTAGCCTTGAATCAAGGAATCCCTCAGAAGTTTCAGAGGAACTTTAAACACACTTGAAGAAGCAACTGACCTACGGCATGTCTTTGGGAAATGGTATGAAACAAAACCTGCACAAACACAATTTGTTATCACTGTGTCTTTAGAGGGTTTCTGACCAGTTACTTGACTGACAAGATAGTTTAGGTATATTACAAGCAGCTGGGTTTGTGCCTCCTTGTGGCTTTCTTGCAGAGGTTTCTTAGAAGGATAAATCATTTTCTGTTTTGTACTGTTGGGGAGAGTTTCCAAGTTCACCCGTCATTGTAGCTACGTTTGTATAGGATTTTGAGTTTTCAGTGAGTTGTTGGCTATGATTGGGCCATAGTAGTTTGGTAAATTTAGAGAAATGTTTCTCTTGCAGTTGTAGGAGTAAGTTAATGAGGTTGTGGATGATTAAGGGAGGGTCTTAGGAGGTGAACAGGTGGTCCCATTTTTTAAGACAGCTCTTTCTGGAGTCTCTTAATTTTTTTATTATTATTATTATTGGGCCTGTAAGTTACTATTGATGGAGAATGTTTATTCCTAGAGAGTTTATTGTGAAGGTGACAGGGCAATTATCAATAAAGGAAGGGAGAATGGTGCTTAGTCAAATGACTGACTTTGGGGTATTTCTTATAACTAGATCAAGAAGGGAGAAAAGTTTCTTCATCTTCTCTTTTGGCTGTTCCCGTTAGAGGTCGCCACAGCAGATCATCTGTTTCCATTTCTTCTTGTCCTCTGCATCTTGCTCTGTCACACCAACCACCTGCATGTCCTCTCTCACCACATGCATAAACCTTATTTTAGGCCTTCCTCTTTTCCTCTTACCTGGCAGCTCCATCCTTAACATCCTTTTCACAATATAGCCAACATGCCTCTTCAGCACATGTCCAAACCAATGCAATCTCACCTTTCTGGCTTTGTCTCCAAACCGTCCAACCTGAGATGACCATCTAATATACTGATTCCTAATCCTGTCCATCCTTGTCACACCCAGTGCAAATCTTGACATCTTTGACTCTGCCATGTCCAGCTCTGACTCTTGCCTTTTTGTCAATGCCACCGTCTCCAACCCATATAACAAACCTGGTCTCACTACCCTCTTGTAGACCTTCCCTTTCACTCTTACTGGTACCTGTCTGTCACAAATCAAACCTGGTCTCACTACCCTCTTGTAGACCTTCCCTTTCACTCTTACTGGTACCTGTCTGTCACAAATCACTCCTGACACTCTACTCCATCCATTCCACCCTGCCTGTACTCTCTTCTTCACCTCTCTTCCACACTCACCATTACTTTGAACTGTTGATCCCAAGTACTTAAACTCATCCACCTTCGCCAACTCTACTCCCTGCATCCTCACCATTCCTCTATCCTCCCTCTCATTCACACACATATATTATGTCTTAGTCCTGCTGACCTTCATTCCTCTCCTCTCTAGAGCATATCTCCACCTCTCTGGGGTCTCCTCACCCTGGTCCCTACTCTCACTACAGATCACAATGTCATCTGCAAACATCATAGCCCACTGGGCCTCCTGTCTGATCTTGTCTGTCAACCTGTCTATCACCACTGCAAATAAGAAAGGGGTCAGAACTGATCCTTGATGTAAGCCCACCTCCACCTTAAATGCATTCATCACTCCCACTGCAGACCTCACCACTGTCACACTATCCTTGTACATATCCTGTACCACTCTTACATACTTCTCTGCCACTCATGACCACCTCATTCAATAGCACAACTCCTCTCTAGGCACCCTGTCATATACTTTCTCTAAGTCCACAAAGACACAATTCAACTCCTTCTCACCTTTTCTATATTTCTCCATCAACACTCTCAGAGCAAATATCACATCTGTAGTGCTCTTTCCTGGCATGAAACCATACTGCTGATCACTAATCATCACCTCCCTTCTTAACCACTACTCTTTCCCATAACTTCAAGCTGTGACTGATCAATTTTATACCTCTGTAGTTACTACAGCTGTGCACATCACCCTTATTCTTAAAGATAGGTACCAAAACACTTTTTCTCCACTCCTCAGGCATCCTCTGACTTTCCAAGATTTCATTAACAATCTGGTTAAAAACTCTACTGCTATTTCGCCTAAGCACCTCCATGCTTCCACTGGTATGTCATCCGGGCCAACCGCCTTTCCGTACTTCATTCTCTTCATAGCTGTCCTTACTTCTTCCTTGCTAATCTGTTTCACTATCCCCCACATCATCCAACCTTCTGTCTCTCTCATTCCCTTCATTCATCAGCCCCTCAAAGTACCCTTTCCATCTGCTCAACAGACTCTCCTTCTTGTGAGTACGTTTTCCTCACTATCCTTTATCACCCTTACCAGCTGCACATCTTTCCCAGCTCAGTCCCTCTGTCTAGTCAATTGATACAGGTGCTTTTCTCCCTCTTTAGTGTCCAACCTTTCATACAACCCTCCCTATGCCTTATCCTTAGCCTTCACTACTTCTCTCTTTGCCATGCGCCTCATCTCCTTATACTCCTGTCTACTTTCTTCATCTCTTTGACATTCCCACTTATTCTTTGCCAGCCTCTTCCTCTGTATACTCTCCTAAACTTCCGCATTCCACCACCAGGTCTCCTTGACCTCCTTCCTCTGTCCAGATGTCACACCAAGCACCTTTCTAGCTGTCTCCCTTACCGGCTCTGCTGTAGTTACCCAGCTATTCGGTAACTCTTCACTGCCCCCCAGTGCCTGTCTTAACTCTTCCCTGAACTCCATCTCACAATCACCCTTTTTCAACTTCCACCATTTAATCCTTGGCACTGCTCTCACATTCCTTCTCCTGATCATGTGAAATTTTCATTAATTGCATAATGCCATTGGATGTAAAAATATAAAAAATTCCAAAACTGGAGGGGATTCATAGGTTTATATTGAAGTCATCTGGGATTATAATGTTTTTATTAGGATTTAGCTGATAGTTAAACGTGATGCCATTTATGTTTGTTTGATAGTTGGACATGCAATGGCTAGGAAGCATTTTTTTCCTGTTTTTATGGAGAATATCTATGGCTATTCAGTTTTAGCTACAGTCATTTGAGGATTAGCTTTTTAGCCCTCACTTCTTTTCTCCCCCAGGTTAAAAATGTGAAATCAAGAATTCTTAAGTTCTCGTTTTTCTTTTTTTTTTTAAGTTCTTTATTGTGTGAACATAAGTATACCACCACAGCCAAGTCTGATGTTTTGGCAATTAAAATAAAAACCCCAGTAACCAGTGTTATGACTTTATTCTAAACTGGCATCGTTAAAGCAAAATACACCAGACGGGATTCAGAAAGACTTACTGTAAGTGGGAAGCCATAACATGAACAGTTTCCACCTTGCAGTAAGCATTTCAAATTCATAGATTTCTCTACATCTAAGGTCTTCCACTGAAGGCAGCCTCAGCATGGCAGTTGACCCTGCTGGACAAGCCACCTGCTAATGTCGCAATATGGGGAGGGGCAGCTACTGCTATCTAGCATGTGTTCTCCCTTGGAAATCCCTGCGGCTCCCAATTTAAATTGCCAAGGGATTCAGAGAATTGCTTGGCTGCATAATTTTTCACTGTGGGAGGAAAAAGTGAAGGTAATCAAAGGACAGCTGTCATCATTCACTCCTATGGAACCATTGAAGGTGCACGTAAGGTGTGGGTAAGTTTATTGAAGATGTGGGTGTGTTAGTGTGTGTGTGTGTGTTTGTGTGTGTGTGTGTTATAGCATAGGTGTTTCCATGAGTGTAATTGACTATGTGGGGAGCTTGTATGTTGTTGAATGGATGAGTATTTTGGAATATCTGGGAATAAAAGTCTATGAGCACAGTGTGTGTATGCGTGTATGTATGTGAGTGTGAGAGTGTAGTGGGATTCGTCTGCCAGTACAGTGCATGGGCCATGAGGGAAAACACTATCATCATCAGATGATTCAGAGATATGCTAATGAGACATTAAACTTACCTGTGAATTTGCGCTTGATGGAAAGAGCTTTCTGAATCCCAGAGTCTGTTCAACAGGCAATGCAAAATGAAGTAAGAACAAAGTAAAAAGCATACCAAGTTTATGTAAAATAGATTGTGACATCATCTAGGAGATGTAACTTATAATAAAAAAAAATAAAAATCATACAGTATCTGTTTTTTGACTGACCTCTTCCTCAAAGCAGACAATAGAAATCACTATTTTTAAACCTTACTCTTGCAAGAATTTAACTCAATTTGCCATTTCATCTCTAAAGTTGGTTAGACATAGTAAAATGCAAAGGAGACATAAATATTTTTTGTAATACTTAAATCTTAAGCATAACAAAGATCATTTAAGTCTCTTTTGTATTTTAATGAGTCTAACCACCTGCACTGAGAAGCAGTACAGTCAAAAAAACCCACAACTGTAACATGATTTACATTTTTTAATTGGTTATATCATTTGGTTTCCATAAATATATGATTTTTTTTAATTTTCTGATTTTTTAACTGGATAACCAGGTAAATGAAGTGGGGCTCAGATGCTTTTCAGTCATGACCTAGTCCAGAAGGGGAGGGGTAAATAAATATACATGTACAGTTTAGAGTAACCAACTAAAAAGCATGTTTTTAGGAAGAGAGAGGAAACCAGAGTGCGCAGAAAGAAAAACATGCAGACATGGGGAGAACATGAAAACTACTCAGACAGTGAAAGGAGTCAGAATCAAACCCTGGAGCTATGAGACAGTCTCACCACTGATCCAGTATTATCCAGATGCCTACACTCTAATAGTTGGAAAAATAAATCACCCCAGCCACTCACGTACACTGCTGTTGAGAAATAATTCACAAACAAACTAGACATTTAGGAGGACATTCAGAAACAATTAGCAGACAGTGTTATACAAAATAGCACAGCAAGTGGTGATGCGCAGGGAGGAGACATTCAAGAGACGTAAGTAGCATGACTTTACAACTGAAGAATTCTGCAATATGCAAGGTATACAAATAGCTTTATAACAGCATGCAAATGAGTGGTAATATGCTTGGATGCTTGGAATGCTTGTCACAATGGACATGATGGTTTGTGTAACATTAGCCATACTTGCTATAGGGACTTTTAGTGTCTTGACCTTTGGATGGCACCTTGTGTGTCAGGAGCCTCTCTGGCTCGTGTGTGCACTTTTTTGTTTTTGTAGTGTAGTGTTTCTTCGTGATATGTGACTTGGTGGTCTACTGGTCTGTCGAGTGTGTGGGTAACCACGGCAGTGGTGTATATGTAGTCCATGTCGAATTTTGATTGTTTTTTCTGCTGGAACACTGGATTATGGAAGTTTGTGCTTACAGTGATAAGCCGAGCTGGATACAGAGTCTGGGATATGGAGGCTGTGTGATTTAAGGGGACCAGATCTGCTTTGTTACTCACGGCTAGCTGGACTGGATTTGAGAAGTGGCAGATGGTGTTGGAGGATGGTACTGGTGATGATGATGGTGACAGTCTGGAATGTGAAGTTTAAGGAGATTCATCTGTATGTTGTGGCTGTTCAGGCCTACAGGTAGCAGCGGTTGGGAGGTTGGTGGTGTCAGAAGGAAGGTCGGAAAGAAGACTTGGGCTTGAATGTTGATGGTGTAGTCATTTGGGACTGCAGGTAGTGGCGGTTGTGAGGTCTGTGGTGTTAGAAGGATGGACATAGGAAAAACCGGGACTTGTATTTTGCTGGATCGAATGGGAGATGTGGTGGTATGAAGTACTGAGTGCTGTAATCCTTGAAATCTTGTTCAGTTTTAAAGCTTCTTGTGCCTTTATTTGGCTTGTTGACCGCTGCTGTATATGTGTTTTTGTGTTGCAGTGTTATGTTTTGTGTTGAGCTTTGGAGAAATGTAATTTCATTCTGCTGTATGCTATGCCTGTGTATGGTTGAATGACAATAAAGTTACTGTTTCATCTTTGATCTTTTTTTGCTCTTTTACTTTGGGATTTTCACAGCTTTGTGAATCTCACAAAGTTGGGAGGGTGGCCTAATGGTTAAGGTGTTTTCCTTACAAACACAAGGTGCAGGGTTTGAGTCTCACAAGGGATAATTGGCTAGGCATACAATGGCCCGCAAGGGCAGTTAGCTTAGTACTAATCTATGAATCTATGAATCACACCAGTTCACTGATGACATGATTTAGAATGTGAAGGTGCATATATAGTTTCCACAAACAGCAGAGGAGAGAATCACCACTATGCAGACATTTCCTTTTTATACAAGGCCCTGGTATTCACTGAATACACCAATGACCATCAAGTCCTCACATGCTCCACATACCATCAAACATTTCAACCAGAGGGATGTTTACTCCATCAACTGCCAGGTGGTGTGCAATATACAGGATATTACATATAATGTGTTTGTGCCATCAAGGCAGTTCCCATAATTAACACATATGGCAACCTCTATCAATGTTTCATGCAGGGTAACGTTCTATAAGATATTGTAGCCTAGTAGTCACACATTACCAGGTACAGAGCCCTAAATATGCAGTTCCCATGGAGGCAGGCAATAGGCCAATTACAATGGTATCCACTGTTGCATCTTCAGGTGATGTATGATATCTTATATCTTATATATATGGTATATCTTATAGTGAAGATTTTCACAGTTGCAGCCTTGATGTACATGGAGAACATATATGTCTATACATTCTACTGAATAACCTATTCAAATATGGGGCTCAGAGTGCAACACTAAAATAATTTACTGGAATTAACTTGGTTCATCCCTACAAACATGCAGTTGTCACCAGCCCAGCCCCCACATCCTAGCCACTATCAGGTACGACATTTTTCTCCTCTTTATCAAATAGGGTTATGAGGAGCCCTTCTACCTCTCTCAGATACATTTCATTGATAGCTCACCTCTTGTGAAGGACCTGTTCCTGGTAATATTCTATGTCTTGATCTTGGTATTGGTATCTAGTATCATACTGTTGAACCTGCAATGTAACTGTACTACTGTCCTATTATGGCCTCTTACAAAATGGATTTCCTGCACCATAATCTTGTAATAGCTGTTCCTGGAAAACCTTATCTGCTTTACCCTTGTAAAAGATACATATGCCATGTGTGCTTTGGGACTGCAGAAACACCTCTGTCTCCAATGTGGTGAACTTTTCCAGCAATTGCTGTTCTTTCAGACCCTTGACATGACATGTACAACATGTGGAACTGTGTGTGTGTGTGTGTTTTGTGTGTGTGTGTGTGTGTGTGTGTGTGTGTGTGTGTGTGTGTGTGTGTGTGTGTGTGTGTGTGTGTGTATGTGTGTGTGTGTGTGTGTGTGTCTGCCAATTTGCCTGCACCATGCGCACCCTCCATAGGATGATAGGATCATAAGAGGTTACTGGGCTAATGGCCCCGGGGCCCTTACAAAGCTAGCCAAGAGTTTATTCCCCAAAAAAAAGAAACTTCAGTCAGCATCTCGCCCCTGTCAATGAGGGGCAAAGGTGGAACCCCTGGGACAAATTTGTGGCTTCCCATCCACTCAAAGTTGTGCTTGAAGAGGGTCAGCAAGATACTCTGTTTGACATGTATGGGAAGTCTATTCCAGAGAAGGGGCAGCCTCTGGGAGACAAACCTGTCTCTCCAGCAGGTGTTCAGCCATAGGCTCACTATCTTGCAGCTTGGTGCTGGCAGCCCATAATGTGACCTATATACAAGAGGCCTCATTTCCCCTGCAGCATGTTTTGCAGTTTATGTGTGTGTGTGTGTGTGTGTGTGTGTGTGTGTGTGTGTGTGTGTGTGTGTGTGTGTGTGATACAGTGTGAACACATCTCCATGGCTAGGCAGTAGCATGTCTTGCCTTTGACTCTGTTCCCTGTCATGGTTGAACCCCCTCATCTCCATTTACATCAAGGCCTTTGTGGTCTGGTCCATGTCATGGTAAGCCCTCACCTCCCCACAGGATGACAGTAACCTGTTATGCCTTTGTGCTGTATTACTCTACAAACTCCACTATATGATATCTGTTTGTGCCATTTGCTTGTACCCATGGTTTCAACATGCTGTCCTGGAGCCTATCATAAGTGGTTGTGTCTGTTGACAGTATGCCTATATGGCAGTACAGACTGTTATACACTCTATTCCTGTTCCTAAATTGCTTGTTGTGGAGTAATGGAGACCATGATTTCATCACACAAAACAGGCCTCAGCATGATGATGATCATGCTAGTGAGGTCATTTAGTATGATTGTCTCTGAATCATTGATATAATACAATGCATTACCGTGCACAGTCAGTGCTATCATGCTTATCCCTGCCTATGCCTGTGGTAAGATGTTATATGCACAGTATGCTGATGTACAGACATTGTGAAGCTCATAGCTATGCCTTCCTATGCTAAATGATACTTTCCATCATGGACCCTTGCTGCCAGAAAAAGCACACATTGTGATGTCCATAACATGAGGAGTGCACATGGGTCTAACATTTTCCTCTTCACTCTTACCTGCTGAGTGGATGTAACCTCCTATTGTACTGGTTTCAGCAGGAATATTACTTGTTGCTGCCAAGAGACTAAGAAATTTCTCATCATTATGCACAAGGATTATAAAGGGCACCTGCTGGGGCAATATGATGGAAGATGGCCTCAATGTATAAGACCGATGCCTGGCACCAGCTTGCTAAGGTGGTGAGTAATGCTTCTGGCATCACCCACTTTGGTGAGCAGGGTTGACGTAAAGTGACTTGTGGGTGTAACACCCTGACCTGCTTCAGTACAGGGAGGCAGAGATTAGGGAGGAACAGAAACACCAAACTGTAGTAAACATTGTGTATGTTGTTTTGCAATGTATTTTTTATCTTTTACTTCTATTAGAATGGTCAAATTGTACTCCTTACTGTCTGATTTATATCTTACAGCTAAAGAGGATGTTACCTTAAATAGGGAGGCCTACCTAAGGAGAAGTAAAGGTTCTCCAGACAACGGGGAATAGTGAACATACATATCTATTATGTAAAACTAAAATCAAGGTTTCATCCAAGTATGTACTGACGTATTGCATTTTTTCTCTCTTTTTTTCTATAGGATTACATGTAGTGGAGGAAGTGGAGTGGCCGTGGCCAACTTGGCCACTACCAGTCAACCTGCCTGGTGCTGCATCACCAGCAATCACCACACTTGCTCTCTACAAGAGGATGAAGATCACCCTGTGGAATTTGACCTGGAGAGTTTGGTAGTGACTTTCTTCAGCTCTTTGTCAGTAAGGGGGGGCTGTTCTCAGACTAATCCAGAGGGATCCCCCTGGGTCTCCTGGGGATTGGTGAAGTGACTGGCTGTGACCAAAATGGGTGGCAGCTGAATGCCTATATTGCCCTGTTGGAGTGTGTCCTTGTGTAGATATGAGTAGCATGGCTGGCTATCCCTGTCCATTGGGTCTGTGGAGGCAGGGCCTGCCCATGATTCCACCCATGGAGGTAACAGACATTTGGGTAGGTCCTCTTCAAGGCTGATCAGACAGGTCCTCTTTACATTAAGCAAGCTACTTTTGCCTCTGGTGTTGATCACATGACAACACTTAGTGCAGGAACATCAGTAGAGTGATTGCTGTCATTACTATGGTTGTAATAATTTCCTGTGAAGCCATATCTGTGGCATACCAGCATTGTGCTGCACCTAATAAATAGCCAACCAACACTGAGCCACTTTGTGCTAAGATATTTGTGATATTTAATGCAGTAGTGTTAGAAATCATTCTCAATATCTGAATATAATATAATATAACATAAATCTAATGTGTTTGTGAGTTACATATCTTCAGTAGTGTACAGCAGTGTTTATGATGATTTTTGCTTTTTTACTTTGTTTTTCATTGTCTGCAGAAGAGCATCTTTTGCTTGAAAGCTAGCACTTTAGAATATAGTTATGAAGTCAATAATCATGTGGTGTCTCAAGCTTTTATTTTATTTATTACACTTATTCAAATTTTTTCACTTCTTTCAGCACATTTATAGACTTCCTTCACTTTTATGGAGTCACTGTGGTTAATCATTTGCCATGCAACTGACATGCAAGTAATCAATGTGAAAAAAGTCTGCTGCTATAACACTTCAAATCTCCATGAGTGGCACCACAAATATTACAAAGCACACAAACTCATTATTTTTTGTAGGGGGCACCCTACCCTTCACATTTGATGTGTGGACAAGTCCCATCATCCCACTATCTCTGTGTAACAACTCTTCAATCAAATGAACTCTCTGGAAAGGGGACTGTAAAACTCACCTTTCCCTGTTCTCTGAGCCCTTTGTACAGCACAGTATCTGTGACTCAGCCAGTTCTAGTGTTCTGATAACCTGAATACAGGTACCCATTGACCTTCCTGTATCAAACTACTCATGCTGCCTAAAATAATGAGTGTTGAACCGTAGTTTTTCCAATTTTTATTTGATTTGTTTTTGGCAACTAGTTTGAACTAGTCATTGCAAACCTAGTGTCATATTTCTTCACACAAAAGAGGCAATCATGTTGAACAAAATAAGTGTTAGAAGATCCTGCTCAGACTACATGTTACTAGTGTCCAGCCTGGAAATTTGACCAGAGGGTGGAGACCACTCTTAAAATGCCTCACCATGTATAGGATGCAGGTCAAGTACAGTGACAGTCAGAATGGCAGTCATCAGTGTGATGTTTTCAGCCACCTTAATGCATGCAATAAAGAATGACTTCAGTGATATAGAGCACAACCTAACTGTTGAAGGAGGAGCTACCTCACTGAAGGCGGAGGAGGAGGAGGAGCTACCTCAGTGAAGGCAGAAAAACATGAGCTGCTGCTGCTATTGCTGCTGGAGATGGAAAAATGCAGGTAGATGTAAAGATTCACATCTTTACACAAGGTGGTCTCTAGAGCCATATTACTTGTTTGGGGTTTTTTTTTCTCCTGTACTATAATTTTATTCAGGAAAACTCCAGCTGTCTAGTTGGAGATTTTCCTGGATGATGTTCGAGTTACCTCAATTGCTGCAAGCCACAGTGGGGAATACTTTGAGAGATGTTTGTGTTTTCAGAGCAAACAGATGTAGAGGTAATTCAGAATTCTTGGAAGAGATAGTTGGGGTGCTCATGATGGAACCACCTAGTGATGCTGCAGTCTTACTGGGAGACTTGATCGATCATATGAAGAATAACTGAAATACCTTTACAGGTTCATAGATTAGTACTAGGCTAACTGCCCTTGGGGGCCATGTTATGCCTAGCCAATTACCACGTCAGAATCAAACTCTGCACCATATGTCTGTAAGGTAAACAACTTAACCATTATGCCAACCTCCCACAATGCATCTTTAGTGGCATGACTGGTGTGAATGATTTCATGAACCAGAAAGCTGTGTGGTTAGCTGCTAATGAATTATTTTGGAGGTCAATGATTGTCCAGCGCAAACACTGTGTTGGAAAAAAAGGAGCTTTATAACTATATCTGGTAGCAGAGCATCTTGATCCAAGGGCATTGAAAGACTTTATTATACTGTCATAAAACCTGTGACACAGCATATTTGAACACTCTGACAAAGCAAGGAGCAGAGAGAGATGTCAACTTACATCAACTGTATGCCAGGCTATTCTTACCTGTAAAGGGGGGGGGGGTCTAGCAAAACAAACATAAAAACTAGCACAGAATTATAGGTCTCTTGGGAATATGTGGCTAAGGCTTGCATAAGTGGAATTCAGATCCTGTCTTTAGGAAGAATTCTTCTATGTTACAAATGACACTGGGAACACTGAATCTGGATTGCTCATGTTGACATATAATCTGCAAAAATTTTAAGTCAAGAATCTAAATGGTATTGAAGAAGTAACTCCATTTGAGCCCTGCTATGTTCTCCTGCAGCATCTGATGGCAAGCAGATTTCAGATATTTTATAAAATGTTTAATTTTATAGAACATTGGATTTTAAAACAAATGTAGGTCACCTGTGGCATTTCTGACTTGTTTCTGCGAGGCGTGTTTATCAGCAACGTGCTGATAGAACCTTAGTGTGCTTCCTTTATTTAGTGTCAGTAGGGGGAACGAGGATGCAGACTGATGGTGAAGGAGTGCCATTTTTCTTTAGTTTTTGTTAAAAATGAATAATCTTTACTTATTGCCTTTTTTGTGTTTATTTAAAGTAAGAGCTTGCTTTTTGTGCATTACCTCTAGGTTGTCAGAAATGTTATAGTTAAAATTGTGTAACACGTTGGCATCATTACTGCAGTGTTACAAAACGTCTGCTATTTTCAACCACTGCTGAATTAATTCTGAATACTATTTCTGAGGTATAATTACTACTTGAGTTGATTCAGCCAAACTGCAAGAAGGAATAGGAGAAAAACATACCTGGCTTGTTATTAATAGCCCTGTTTGTAAGGCAGTATTCTACTGTTTTGGAAAAAAATGGACACCGAATACAAGCTGACTGCATGTTTTTTTTTTCGATGTGTAGGACTGTATCAAAGCTGCCTTTTGCATGAGTAACATTAAAAGGATGTTTACTGGATCTGACTACTTTGAGTGTTCTTCCTGTTGAACAAACATCAAACTTTAATCTAAATGATCTCAATTCTTACTTTATCTCCTAAGTAAGCATTCAATGTAGTTTGAAGTCATAAAACTTGTCTTTATGCCCAGACCTTAGATAATCAGTTAGTGAAGACAAAAGTGAGGCACGTTGTTGTTTGCAGACTTAAGATTTATACAGCCTGCATAATACTTCTAATTTTCATTTCTTTTAACCTTAGTTTTTATGTCGTGTGTCAGATATGTCTACAACGGTTACTAATGACATCTCCTAAGAATGCATTTCTCTGATGCCAAGAATTATATCATTGCTAAGCTTTCAACATGTTTGCTGTCAAGGAAATAAAATATATTGCACTGTGACTACAACACAATTCAGCATTATACTGTATAGCTCTAATATGACAAAACCCTAATGTGGTTCATATTATATAGCAGAATTCAATACAGATTATTCTAACTCCAAAAAATGTTGCACATGCCTGAAGTTCTACTTACTTTAACTTAATGTTATCAGAAACTCTGTGGTTTACAAACTCTGAAACTCTAGCAATACCCTTTTTACAGCATGTAAAGTATGTTGTTTTTATTACAGTTTTATAAATGTCATTCATACACCCACTTTAAATATCCATTTCATCCAATTCAGAGTCATAATTAGTAGAAGCCTATCCAGACTAGCAGCTGGTATACAGCAGGAAATCAAAGCTTGTTATCTATTATATAAATTATGCCTGGAAAGGAGACGTTCGGTATGTCTTCAGTGTTTACCACAGCATTCCTGTTTTCCCAAGGGAATGTATAGAATAGGTATTGCTGGTGATGGAAGGAGACAAGTTGTTAAGCTGGGAGTATGCAGTGGCACTAGAAATCTCAGACATTAGACACATATTCTTTTTATTCTAGCTGAAGATATAGCATTAGCCTGATCTAACATGGAAGTACCAACCTCTGGATTTAGTAAGGTTCATAGGTTCATTGGTAGGTACTAGGCTATTGGCCCTAGGGCCTATATAAGCCTAGCCAAATGGTACCCTGGCTTTTGCCACCCAAGAAAATTATTTTCCTGTGCCCCTGTCGAGCAGAGCCACAGAAGTGATCCCCGAGGTGAATTTCCTACCTCCCATCCAATCATCAAGATTTTTCTTGAAGAGTGCTAATGAGGAGCTTTGTTTGATATAGATAGGTAGTTTGCTCCAGAGTATGGGAAGTCTCTGAGACATGAATCTGTCCCTCCAGCATGTTCTGTTTATTGTGGTTACAAGGTTTAGGTCCCTAGAGCGTGTAGCTCGGAGGGATTGGGATTTCTTTAAGTGGAGCATGTCCAACAGCTCTGGGTTTGACATAGCTTTGCATGTTAGGCAGAGATCACAACTGAGTAAAGCTGGAGTTTTTTGAGACGGTCTGCGTAGGGCATCTGTTTGAGGCTGGTAATCCTCTTTGTGAGGTATTTCTGCGGCCTTTCCAGCTGCTTCAGATGTCTTTTGAGGTACATTCCAAAAGGGGCATTGTACTCTATAATGGGTCTAATAAGTGACAAGTAGAGGAGAACAATGACCTCTTTTTTCCTGGATGAGAAACCTTTTGTGATGAGGTGTGCCACATAGAAGGATTTCCTGACTACTGTGGTGATGTGATTATCAAAGGAGAGACTACTGTCCACCTGTGTCCCAAGGTCCCTTATCACACTTTTGGTGTTAAGTAGACTACCACCTATGTGGTAGTTCATGGGTACTGAGTTTTTACCAAAAGGGATGACAATGCACTTTTTGGCATTGAGCTGGAGGCCATGGCTTTGACACCAGGCATCTGTCTCAGTGAGGACCTTTTGTAGGATGTCCACATCATTAGGAGTTTTGATTATGGCTCCTAGTTTGCAGTCATCTGTGAACTTTGTTAGCCAAAGACCTTCTGTGTTATCCTGTACTTCAGAGAAGTAGATACCAAACAGGAGAGGACCCAGGACTGAGCCCTGTGGTACTCCACTTGTCACTGGTCTGAAGTTGGATTTGGAGTCTGCTACTTTCACAATATGGGTTCTGTCAGTGAACCAGTTGGCAATCCATCCTGTGATTCCAGAGTGGAGGATAGTGTTGTAAGCCTTGGCGAGATCTAGATAAGCTGTATGAACCACCTTACCCTCATCTACGGCTTTGGTGACCATTTCTATCAGATTTAGGAGACATGATCTGCCTTTTACAAACCTGAACTGGGTAGGGTCCAGAGTTTGGAGATTACCAATGTTATTGTTTATAAGTTCCATGATGATACATTCTATAGCCTTGCAGACCAGGCTCGACAGGCTAATGGGGTGGTAGTTCCCGGGGGCCGTGGTGGCTCCACCTTTGTGGAGTGGGATAACCGTTGCTGTGCACCATTCAGTGGGCACAAAAGCTGAGGTGAGGCTATGACTGAACATGGTACTTAGGTGGGGTGCCAGTTCATTCTGTAGTTCATGTAGAACGCAGCCTGGGATGTTGTCAGGTCCCATGGATGCTGTGTTCTTGGCTTTCGAGAGTGTGTTTTTTACCTGTGCAGCCGTGATTACAGGAACTTTGCATTCTTCTGGTATAGAGATGGGCCCTTTAGGGGATGAGAGAGGGGTAAAGTTAGCACTGAACCTATCTGCCAGGATGTTGGCAATATCAGTTTGTTCTGCATATTTTGTGCCATTGTGCTGTAACTCAGAGCAGATCTGAGTGTTGTCATTGAAATTCTTGACATAGCTATAGAATGCTTTGTGGTTGTCTTTAGAATCAGTGGTGATTTTGTTTTCGTAACTAGCTTTGGAGGATTTTTTGAGGGATGTCAGCTTCTTACTGAGGCTGACCAGGGAGTTCCCCCAATCATGGGATTTTACTCTTTTTTGTAACAGTTTCTTTCTTCTGTTGTAGAGTTAGTTTATGGCAGGGGACGACCAGAGTGGCTTCCTTTTTTTTTGGAGTATAGCATCTTGGTTCTGCTAGGGATTGCACGATCCATGCACTTGTGTAAGTGCTTATAAAGTGCATTTGTGTAGGATTCAGCAGTCGTACCTCTATTGTCCGTCTGCATGGGTGTCATGAAGTTTGCCACTTTTGTCTTAAGAAGAGTGAAGTTGGCTTTGGAGAAATTTTTTACGATGGTTTCCCTAATGGGGGTGGGGGTGGGATGTGGATGTCTAGGGTGATTAGCTTGTGGTCGGATCTGACCAACGAGGAATTGACCTCTGGTGTGAAACACCGATTGCTCATGTTGGTGATGACCAGGTCTAGGATATTGCTGCCCCTGGTGGGGGTGTGGATAAGTTGATCCAAGGCATTAGAATTTATGAATTCCAGAAAAAGTTGAGCCCAAGAGTTGGTACATGAGTAGTTTTCCCAGTTAATGGTGGGCTAGTTGAAATTGCCCATTATTAGGGTGTTAAGTTGTACCCTAATATTTTCCAGTGTATCAAGAAATGAAGAGTGGGAATCCTGGGGCATGGTGGGGGAAATGTAGCAAGCTACAGTTTGGATTGCCGTCTTGCCCAGAGTTAGTTGCACTTGGATAATCTCGGATGCATTATGCTGAGCAACTACCCTGGAGGTGTGGATATTCTTACTGTGAGGCAGAGCACCTCGCTGGCCTTGTTCAAGAGAAATCTTGACCAATGGATGGGAGATCGCAGATATACCCCAGGGATTACCTCAGTGTCACTGCTCGACAGAGGCACAGCAAAATAATGGGTATAGTTCCCCATACTAAAGGGGTGGTGTAAGCCACAAAACTATGGGCTAGGCTTGTAAATGCCCTCGGGCAGATAGCCTAGTATGAACCTATGAACCTATGAACATATGAATATGGACTCGCCTCCAATTTTAGTGTTTCAGTCCGGGTTAGGTGGCTGAAAGGTGTGGTATGAATTATAGCCTGGTAATGCAGGGGTGCTCTCTGGAGCCTTGAACCAGGTCTCTGTCACTGCACAGATGTCGATGTTCTCCATTTTAAGGAGTGCCTCAAGTGGGTGCATTTTGAGGTTTAGACTTCTAGCACTGAGTAGCATTACCCTCAGATTTTGTTTGCTTGTACCTGTTACGGTGGTGAATTTGTCATTTGAACCTTGCCTAAAAAAAGGCACTATAGGGGTGGCAAGAGTCTTAGCCAGTATCCAGAATCCCAAGGGCAACAGGTGCAGGTCATCTCGGGCAAAGCATCATGGTTTGTCGAACATGTCATCCCAGGCAGACAGCTACTGGATCCCCTTAGAATGACAACCAGAAGCTTTGCCAATTGTTGAAGTCAATCATTTTGTCCTTGTACTGTGGTATCATTCTGGGTGATGGCAGGATGCTACTCAGGGCTAGGGTCATACCTGCCTGGGCTCTAAGATCGGACAGCTCCTCCATATCTCTTTCCATGTAGTCCAGGGAGGTACATCTCAGGTCATTCACACCAACATGGACAATGACAGAGTCATATTTGTAATTGTTGTGGAGTGACCTGAGTGCGTGCATTATGTGGTGGATCCTGGCACTAGACAGGCAGCTGAAGTAACTTTCTCCTTGTTTAGCCTGGTGAGTGGAACATCTGTGTGTCTGACTATAGAGCCACCTATGACTAGAGTGTTGGGTACGTTGTTATGACTTATGGGCTGTGGATGAGTGGCACACTGAGTTTGTGGGCTATGTGTCATTTGGGTTGTGTTGGGGGGGGGTGGAGGTTGCTTGCATTTCTGCTTTGGAGGTCCCTGTTGCTTGGGTAGATTTTTATTGAGAGCCTCCGCGAATGTAGGTGTGTGGTTTGTGTTTCTATGTGTGTGTTTTGGTGGTGTAGGTTTTGAGGGACTATGTGATGAGTGTGGTGTTGTGCAAGTATTTACCTTCTCCTCTTGACTGTCTAGTCCAGTCTTGGGTGAAGAGAGCTTTGCTTCCAGTTTGGCTATATAAGTGCATCTCTCACAGGTTGTAGTGTTGGGTGGTAGGAGGAGAGGTTTGTCTGTGTACATGAAGCAATTGCTGCATTGCCCCAAGATGCCCAGATTCATCAGGTAGACAGGAGAATACACCGGGAGCTGATTCTTAGACATGCCTGGATAGGTGCTTATTTATTAAGTACTAAAAACTGTTTTCCTGTAGACAAGTGAGGAAAGTTGAGTGGTGTAGTGATTTGTAGCTTATTTGGTGCTTACAATGAGTTCTAAACAAGTGCTGAGCTCAAAGAAACATATTTGAGTGCTGAAACTAAAAAGCTGGCTAGTTCTAAGAAACAAAATTAAGCTAGAAGGCTTCCCTCCAACACAGAAAGGCTTGGGAGCTCAGAAGCTTACAAATAGTCCTGGATACAGCAAATCTGTATCTGGGCTAGATTACTTACAGGAAAGGCAGGAAACAAGCTTAGAAATTTTTTTTTTTGTTTGTAAAGTGGAAAGGGGATAGGAGGAGCAGAAACTAAGTGGGTTGGCCTTTTCAAATGTTCTCCCTGGATTAGGTAGAATGAGGCAATGACACTAGACTGTGAGGAGTGTCCCAGATCAAATTTACAGTTGGGACGGGCAACTGCAAAGCCACCAAGTATTCCTTGGCAGAAAATCAGAATAAAAAACCCAAACAGATGCTTAATAAATGTAGACAGTTTCCAGTTAATACCACACACAGTGAAACTAGCTAGAAAAGTATGCAGTGGACAATAAAAGTGCTATAAATAACTCGTAAAAATAAGAAAAAAACAGGATACTTAATGTTATATATTACAGATCCGAGTTTGCTCATTTTCCTTCCTCTGATTAGCTCAGTGTGAAATGGCAGAAACACTCACAAGTTAACTTCTTAGGTAACAGAAAGTTGAAACCTGAAACAACTTTAAAAAAAAGCTCAAAAGAACCAATGAGGTGCTTACTCCAAGCCGTAGTCCAGGTAACCCCAATCAGCCAATGACCATAAACAATCACCTTTCACTGAAATGCAGTATGGTTTTGGCTAAACTAAGATGGCCTTGAACATGTGCTCAGACACACAGCCTCCACTACAACTAGGCCCAAAACACAAGCCTGTTACTACAAATGTAGCTAATGCTCTTGCTCTGGTTAAGGTACTTGACCCATATGACCTGGCAATACAATTTTGAGGCTAGCCTCCTTTTTTTACTTCTAAAACTATGACATCCATATGAAAGCTAAGAATAGTGATAACAATTACTTATTGCCCCTCTGTGTTTGCCCTGATAAGCACTGATAAGAATTTTAATGCCTTCTACAGGTGCCCTGTACAGGTTTCTTGCAAGCAGAGACTTGACAATTCACTACCTTTAAGTGGAAGAGCTGTGGTGTGTATATATATATATATATATATATATATATATATATATATATATATACACACACACACACACACACACACACACACACACACACACACATAAACACATGTGTTTTCTAGTGTATTTTAGTGTAAAATAATGCCTCCATCCATTTAACTAATATATATTTGTACAGGGTTATAACTTTTTAACTATGTAGAATTATAACTTAAATTTTAGGGTAGCCATTTGAGGGACTCTTCTGGCAAACTGTTATGTACTAGCAGTTGCTAACAATACACAGTACCTCAACAGAGTTCTTGCAGATTAATAAGTCCAGATGAGGAGACTTACATATTATTAGAAGAGTACTTCATAAATGTGCACATTGCTTTCCAGGTAACACAACCTCAAAAACCTTAACAAGAGGAATAATTCTGGTGACAACTCTAAGAACTGACAGGCACACATATATGCAAGCAGCAATATTCCCCCCATTAGCTGATGATTTGCTTGTTGCACCCTAAAATTATGTACACGGATAATCAGTTTGGTGACAAATCTCCAGAATTAAAAAAAAAAACATAGGTATGCAATAAAGTAACAACAAGCACTCCCACAAGAGCAAATACCTCTCTACTGTTTTGCGAGTAAAGTAAAATAAATCCAAAAACGATAGCCAGAGAGAGGTAACCAGTAGGCTCACAGAAATCCAGTCTTATTAATAAAATAAATCCGAGTCTTTATTTACGTGCACAAGTAAGCGCTTTCACTAACCGCTTCTTCAGACCTTAAAGGTATGCAATA
This sequence comes from Protopterus annectens, assembly GCF_019279795.1. NCBI lineage: Eukaryota > Metazoa > Chordata > Ceratodontiformes > Protopteridae > Protopterus > Protopterus annectens. The sequence goes on along the minus strand of NC_056729.1, from coordinate 1,982,932,253 downwards.
GCTCTCCTTCAAACCTATTATTTTTCTTAATTTGGTTTAATTGATGATACATGTTCCCTTTATTTAATTAATTGGGTATCAATGGTTATTTTTATATTTTTTTATGTAAATATGCCTTTGTTTTCATACAATATTCTAGTTTTGTGTACTGCATCTTCAGATTTACCTCTAAGGTCAAGAAATGCCTGGCAGAGTCTATTGAACTGGTATGTATATTTGTAATTTGACTTGTATGTTAGAATAGTTATTTTCTGTTACTATGGTGATTGTCTTGCCTCATGCTATTCACTTCCTAATTCTTCCTATACTACTTCATTTCCTGTTTGTGGAGTTTATGATTTCACTTTCATTAGGGGATATTTTTTTTCATTTTTTGAGTTTTCTACTGTTCCCGATCTAGTAACATACTTAAATTCAAGTATTCAGCAGTGCATCTAAGTATCTAAAAGGGAAGGATTTCCCAACATTAAGGTCCTGAAGAGAATGAGATCGAAGTTATCACCAACTTGGATTTACACCCTTTTGTTATGGTTTTATGACTCACAACTGTGTGATTACTATTGTTTTACATGGTGCTACTTTATCATGACATTTGGTTTCCATTTCTAATAATGTCTCACATTCACTTACTCAATAAATACGGCTTGTTCTTCTAAAATGTTGTCCTGTTTCAAAAGGTTACTGTCACAGCTATTTTGCCAAACTTGTATTTTTCCAATTAGTGCATTACAGACATGACTGTTGGGCAGCATGTCCAGTGCTGCTTATGCTATTTTGTTGAAAAAAAAATCCCCAACGATACTGGTACTTTCCTATTCATACTGTCTTACAGACAATTATTTACTGAGGAATGGCTCTCAAATATGAAGCCATACAACAATTACAATAGAGAACAGGGATACTAAAGATGGCTACAACAAACTGTGTATAGTTGACATCATGGAATGTAATATGGGAAATTGCAGTTAAGTAGCGGTAAGAGCAAAATGGATGCAGAGCGAGTGAATGTTTGTACAGCACAACAATAATCTTTTAAAAGTCAGTAATCATTGACTAACTGACTAGATTTGTGAACCTGCTCTGATTAAATGGCATAAGTGTTTCCTGAGGGATAATAGTAAGATACAGAAAGAACAGGCTGATGTATGAAAAGCAAATTTATGCACTTACTTGTGGTATGAAAAGATTACACAGCCTTTCCTAGCCAATGTTTCTGCTTTAGATAGAGCAAAACGCGCAATCCCTTATATGTTATATATATATATATATATATATATATATATATATATATATATATATATATATATATATTGAGAGAGAGATACACACACACACACACACACACACACACACACACATATATATATATATATATATATATTGAGAGAGAGATACACACACACACACACATATATATATATATATATATATATATATATATATATATGTATATACATACACACACACACACACACATATATATATATATATATATATATATATATATATATATATATATATATATATATATGGATGTGCTGTAGGACAAGAGTGTATGGGAGTGAGCCTGTCTGGTGGACTTACTTCAAAGAACTAATAAACTTGCTTACAAAGTATTGTAATTAAGATTATGTAATGCTGAAAATTATCTGTTTAAAGCCAAATTGGCTATGTTTTTCTTCTTCAAATAAACTTGTGTTTTCTTTTATATATTCTGCTGCATTCACTGTATGAATCAGAGCCTGTAGGGTGGAGTTACTTCTACGAGCTGCGAAGCTTCCTTATAAGGTATTGTAAGTAGTATATATGTTGCTGAAATTAATTGAGGAAAAACAAGTTGGCTATTTTTTTTTTACATTTTCTTGCACTTTGCATCCTGCTGTCTCCAGTTTATTTAAGACTTTACACTGGTGGAGAATTTGGATTTGGGTAGTTTGGCCTAAGACTTGTAAAAATAAGAGTTCCTTGCGATTTCTGTACTACAAAGTAAAGTGCATGTGACATTTTCCCTCTGGAGTTTTTAAGCCAGAAGTTTGCTGCTGTTACCTGGTATGTGTGCTCAGTGATCTGACAAAAGAATGGTTTCTGCCTGTGTTTTTTTGCACCTCCAGCCATTTTGGAATTATTAAAGTCTGTTGTAGACTCTAGTACAGACTAACCAGAAGCTGCGACAGCTTCCACATTAATTGCTGGAATTGGCTAATGTGATTATTACTCCCAGAATTGTACCTGAAGCTAAGCAAAGAGGATGACATTGAGTCCGAAATGTATGTCACCCAAGAAAATCAGGACAAATCAGAATGGGTCAAAATTCTTTTTTCCTAGATGGCTGGAGAAGCATTAAAAAGCTATATGGACACACATGGTGCTGATTATATTGACAATGAATAATTTAAAAAGCAACTGTTAACAAAGGCTGGGGTAAGGTCTGAACTATAAGCTGTAACATTTCACAACTAGAATTTTGATGCTGGCAAACAAATAAGATCTCAGATATCTGATTTAAAGAATAATATAACTGTATGGTTAAATCCTAATACTAACAGTAAAATGAAACTGCTAGAAATTATAACATTGGACAGATTCAAAATGGCATTTCCTACTAGCATGATAAAGTGGGTGTTGTAAAGTTATCACATGAACCCCTAAAAAGGAGCAGCTTGGTAGAACACTTAGTGTTCTACACTTTATTTAAAACTAAATCATAGGATCATAGGAGTTACAGGGCAACTGAGCCTTGAAACTTTATCTGCCTTACCAGTTCCTAGCCATAGGCCATACCTCTTATTTCAAGGAAGCTCTGACCAGTCCAAGGGTGAATTTATAAAACACATCCACATGTCCATCTCATTGTCTTCTTCTAAGTAAGAAATGTACAGTCTTCTGGGTAGCTAAAAGTATCTAAATAATATTTATTTATTTGTTAACTGGGTTAGATGACTGGTATACAAACCTTTTCAGCCTCTGCCAGAGCCATAAGGCAAGACAACATACAGTAATCAGCAAATAGTATGGTTGACAACAGACAATAAGTTGGAAAGAGCATGAGTTAGATAACAGTAAAAAACACAAAAATAGTAAAACATAAAAAAATTGCAAACTGCAATAATATATCATACAAAATGTACAATATTGTAGTCAATAAATTAAAAAGGAATTTAAAATGCAGATATGATATGCTGTACATAGCTATACTTAGCAGAAGTGTTGCTTATCCATTGTCTTTGAAACAAGATAATTTATATTTCTTGGACAAATTGCCCTTTAAGTTCTTTTTAAATTGGAAGAGATCCTGCAAAGTACTAATATGCTATAACTTAACTTGTTTCATATATGCAGAGAGGAGGTCATCTAGCTAGATTCTGTTCCAGTAACAGTAAGAAGAATGCCAGTATAATTAGTGTAAAAACTGATGAGCATGCCACAAATGAGTTGTAACTGCTCCTATGGAATAAGATTGAAGATAGGATTATTGAGTCAGCATTATGTAATTACGTTACAACTTTGTTAGTGAAGTGCACTATGCATTCTGTATTTCAGGAAGGAGGAGTTAAATGGTTTCTAGGAGCATGATTACCCTTGTCAGAAGTTTGTATATGTGTAATCATAAGATTAGTAACAAGCAAAATGTGGCAGTGATATGTATTCATGATAAAAAGAAATATTCCCTCATACATATTGAGGGGAAAATGTTTGTTGTGGCTCCTAACTTGACTCTCGATTTTGTAATTGCAAAAGATTATCCCCATTTTAAAGCACTGTGGAAGATGTGGGATGAGGAAGCATCCACAGACATGGTGTGACAGGCTTACACACCAATTATTAAGAGATAAAAACCATTGCTTGATATACTTGTTGGTATAACAATGTGGAGGAGAAGGCAAGACAATGGCATTCTTATAGCGATACAAAATCAAAATCAGAAGAAAGGAGTTAAAGAAACTACAAAAGGGACTACAGTTTGGTTGTGATGTGATGGTAATACTTATTCTGTATTTTACCAAAAAGTGGTCACAATGGTGGACCAGCAAAAACCCAATAATATAACAGATGTTAGCAGAAGAATGGAGGGCAAACTAACAGAAAACAGCTTAAGACAAATGCCCATAGAAACCAAAAAAAAAACCTGACAGTACAGAAACAGAGGAAAATAAACAGAAGAGGAAGGGCACTTAAAAGAGAACCATCTAAGCAGAGAAATGACAGTGAGTACTAAAGGTAAGAAATTACAGCATTCTAATCCATGCTTGTCTGTCCAGGGAACAGGCATCTAAAGAAAAAGGAAACTCTCAAGATTCTTGTTCAGATAGTGGAAAAGTTAAAGCTATGAGAGATGTTTGTCTTGAACTACCCTTTGCAGAAGAGGACATGATGAAAGTGCCCATGTCATTTTTTGTTGGCGGGGGTTATATTGTATACTTCAGGATAAGGTAGTAAGAAAAGTATCATTATGTTAGATGACTTATTGTCATTCATTTTATTTGTCAACTATGTATATCACTGATCCCATTGGATGACTTTCAGGCTTGGCCTGAAGATGTAATGAATACAGTACAAAGAGAAGAACAAAGCAAGATAAGCATTTACAAACACAAAATGACAAAAAACAGCATAAGAAGATAGAATCAAAATATAAAGGTTCACTGAACTGAGAGATTACATGCTTACTCTATACACACATATACACACATCTGGATCTATATCTATCTATATATATACATATATATATATGGGTCTACTTCGAATAACCGAACCGCCACTTCACCGACACCCAGAAGATCGAGACAGAACGACCGAACAGGTAGATGATCGAGAAAGCGATATTCCGACAGCTGAAAGACCGACAACGGCAACGTGTGAGCGCGATCCGGTAAGTGTGCGATAGTGACGGATTTAGGATTGGGGAGCGGACAGGTAAGTGTACGATAGTGAGGGATTTTAGGTTAGGGTGTGGGAAAGGTGAGTGTGCGGTAGTGTCGGACTTAGGGTTCCGGTAAGGTAAGTGTGTGATAGTGATGTAGTGTAGTGTAGGGAAGGGTTGAGTGTGTTAGGGTTAGTATGCGGGTGGAGTGAGTGTGCGATAGTGACGGGCTTAATGTTTTAGGGTGGGTTAAGTGAGTTAGGGTTAGGGTGCAGGTAGGGTAAGTGAGCGATAATGATGCTGTTGAGGTTTAGGGGTGGGTAAGTGAGTTAGGGTTAGGGTGCGGGTTGGGTAAGTGTGCGGTAGTGTCGGACATTAGGGTTAGGGTTTAGGTTAAGGTTAGTGGATATGTTATTGTGTGCAATGTGTAGTTTACGTTTTTTGTGTCGGTGTAATGTTGTGCGGTGTTTTGAGTTGTTGGTGTTTGTCGGTGTTGTGTGTTTTCGGTTGTTTGGGGTCGGTAAATTGTGTGTCGATGAATTGGAAGTTCGGTTATACAAAGTAGACCCATATATATATATATATATATATATATATATATATATATATATATATATATATATATATATATATTGATTGGAAGATGATAGTCAAAGACAGATGAGATGAGGTGACGATTTTTGAATAATCATGACTGAAGCAAAGATGAAGTATGTTGTTTGGCAGACAGAGCAGAATATTAAGGCTCTGTGCTGTTTAGGGAGCTGATTCCTGTAGCCAAGTGTACAGGGATTTGATTTCTTAACTCCCCATTTGCCTACTGTGTGACTCTGAGTGTCTTACTTAATTAGACAGTTCTCACAGGTCAACCCTAAAAAGGATCACTTATGCCTGGTGGGCTTGCCCAGTTAACAAATGAATAACGTAAAACTCTGGGGAAAGGGTTTATATGACTACAGCAATATGGAAGCATTTGCATTTGGCCTCTTTGTATAAAAAGGCTTTTAATTTTGGGTTGAGCTTAAAGAAGGTTGATATGGCTTTTAAATGAGGTGGGATGGAAACCCAGTCTTTAGGCACAAGTACAGAGAATGTAGTTCCAAACCACTTAGTTCACAGAAAACATTACTGCAAACACAAACAAGTAAGAAAACCAAAAAAAAAAAAAATGAGTGCCCCAAGCTTTGCTATGTTCTCTTCATCAATTTATTCCAATAACAAGTAAAAACATACCATAAAACAAGGCTCTGTTGATCAGTGACATTGGTTTTAAGTCCAAGAAAGTTCTTGTAAACACAAAACCACCAGTAATCCAGAGTAGTCTGTATTACTGTTTTTTACAACACCAGAGCAGTTCTTTTAAAAGCAGGTGAAAAGTACCTGTAGTGCTGTTTAAGTCCAAAGTCCAAAGCAATTCCTGTAAAACCAAAGCATCAGTAACCAAAAGATGTTTAAATCCTAGTGCTTTTGTCTCTGCTTCAGAGACTTTTTCAAAGAAAGTTTAAACCAGTTCACTTCCCTGTTTTTATTTCAGGTTCTAACCAGTCATGTGATGTCAAAGGCAGTCCCATTTAAATGGATAAAACACATTCTACATATCCCTTTCTTTCCATACTAATCATTTCTTGCGAAAAACCTTTAATAAACCCATTTTAGTACCAATCCATATACAAACCATAAGGTCTATATATATATATATATATATATATATATATATATATATATATATATATATATATATATCCAAAAAAAAAAATATATATATATATATATATATATATATATATATATATATATATATATATATATCTGTAATAGAAAGGTATTTTGTGTTTTTTTGTTTTTTTATTTTTTTTATTTTTTAATTTTTATTATTATTATCATTTTATGTGTGTGTTTTTTATGTATTTTAATACTTCTTTCACCTTTCCAAGGCTTTTAGTCTTAACACACACATTATTGAACACAGATCATTTAAACAAGGCCAGCTACCAGCTTTCAAGGATAGTTGCCACTGGAGTTCCGCTTTTTCCACTCTAAGACTCCAAGATCCCCCTCTGGTTAGGACCTGAAATAAAAACAGGGAAGCGGAGCCTTGTTTTATGGTATGTTTTTACTAGTTATTGGAATAAATTGATGAAGAGAACATAGCAAAGGTTGGGGCACTCATTTTTTTGTTTTCTTACAAGTACAGAGAAGTCATGCATTGTCAGAGTGCAGTCCGAATGTGGTGGATGCAGGTTGGAGGTGTGTGCTAGTAGGGATCTTAGATTATAGGGAGCACATTTCTTCTGTTTGTTGTGCTAGAAATTGAAATGTTCAGTGTTTTGAGTTTAAAACCATGCCTGCTCTTAACAGAACAAACCCAAGGTGTAGAATTTGTAATTTGACCATATCCATGATGAAGCAGTGTTGTCCTTATCTGTTTTGAAGCTGTTATGATGCAGGGTAGTCCATATTTCTTTCAGGTAGCAGGACTCCTTTCTAGTGGCTGTCTTACTTTCAGTGGAGATGAAGTGGGAAATATTTTTTGAGCAAAACTGAGGACTGGTCTTAATACGTTGGATGTTACTTTGAAGGTTGAAGGCTGAGGTTGGAGTCAAGCCAAATTTCATGGTACTTACAATATTGTAAGGTTTTAATAGGTTCTGTGTGGACATTGCAAGAGACAATTTTGTGGTATTTTGGCTAGTGTTTGTCAGCTCTTGAACACCATGACTTTTTTTAAGTGTTAAGGATTAGTTTGTAGGTGATAAGCCAGTTTGGTGGATTAGGCAGGTCTGATTTCAATTGGCTTTTATAGCTGTGCAAGAGGGGATGCTTCTGTAAATGATCATGGCATCAGCATAAAGAAGAGTGGGGTAAATGAGAGGTCAGTGGGTAGCCTACTGACAAACAAAGAGTACAGCATGGTACCTAGGATGCATGATTATGGAATCCTCAAGAGCAAAGGAGTGAGGGGGATACAGGACCTAGCTACACAAATCAAACTATTGTACTGCTTTAGGACTTTTACCAGTTGTGAAAAATGAGCGTAATAGCGGATTGTGGTTCTTCTGTATCAGTTGCTTTTGTTAGGGTGAAGACTAGAGCATATGTTAGTTGACATTTGTCTACATTATTAACAATCTTGTCTGTGAAGATGCAAATTGCTGTAATTTGGCTTCTGAAGGTTTGAAGTTTCAGTGAGTTGACTGAAGATGAGTTTTTCAAAAAGTTTGCTTAGAGTAGGAAGAGTAAGGATTGTTGGAAGTCCTTGCCACCAGAAGGTTAGTCTACTTTTAGGATGGGATTTATGATTGCTCATTTATTACTTATATAATTTGCATTTGTTTACAGGAACAGTTCAAATGGGGGAAGGTCTCTTTTCAGCAGAGGGCCTGGAAAAAAAGCGCCAATAAAGTTTCATAGAACTTCAAGTATAACAGAATAGGAACAGAATAGGAAAACAAAACTGATAGGAACTGAAAATAATGCAAACCTTTGAATATGATTACATTATATATTTAAAAGACAACTGAGTATGTGTAGAGTCATTTGTCTGGAAATAAGTGAGTAAGAAGATAAATAGATGAAGATGAATAGAGGTAAAATGGGGTGAGTAGAAAATTAAGGAACTGAAATAATAGGAAAAGAATATGGTGAGATGGAAGGATTTTAGTTGTGCTGTACATTTCAGAGGGTTTGAGGCTTCTCAAAGAAATAATGGAAGGGAGTTACACTGCTTTGATATGTAGCAGTAATAGAGAATGCTGTCATTTGAGTAATTTGTTGATGCTAAGCTGACTAGGGTTTCAGGGATGTGTAGCATTCTTGGGGTATGTACTTGAATAAGTTTAAGGAATTTCAGAAATTCAAGCCAATTAAGTTGTTTCACTACTTTGCAGTGAGCTGCTAGCATATATAACAGTTTTGTTATGTTTGCTGTAGTTCGGATAGTTGGGTACTGTGAAGATGTGTGAAGGCTGCCAGCCTAGCTAGATAGAATTTTGTAGATAATTCTGTCATTTGTAAATATTAATAAACCACAGGCTTGTTCTCTTAAATGTGAAAAGACTGTATTGGATGTTGAACTGCAAAAATGTAACAACAGAGCACTCTGCTGTAACAAAGCTGATAAGTCAAGCATTGTATAATTCTTTGATCTCAAAACTCGGAGCTGAGATTTCTGAATGAAGGAATTCTTCCTATTGTTTTGAGACCAGAGTTAATGGCTAGAATTTACATGTATAATGTATTTTATTGCTCTGGCTTCCTGACCAGCTGCAAGATCAAAAGGGCTGTAATCTGAAATGAGTCAGTGGTACTGTGTTATCAATTTAAAGACAGAGAGAGAGAGAGAATCAGAGCATTTTGCATTTGTCTTCAGAACTGAACACTCACCAACACTTGCTTTGCTCTGTCTATATGAAAGCAGGATCTTAGACTTTTGTGTTTCTCTTAAGGAATAGATAGAAAATAGTAAGTTTAGACTAGCTGTTTTCTATATTTATGTCAGAACTATTCTACTGTATTATTTTAAGCATTTTCCTGTGATTTCTGAACTCTTGACTAGCACTGTGTAATAAGAAGGGTCTATATTAGTAGTTCGAATGCACAATAGTCCGAATGCCGTAACATCGAACTGGGAAGTTCAAAATCTCAAAATAGCGAAGTCGCAGAACACTGAATTTTTTCCCAGGGAAAGAATTTGGTGGGCCATTTCCACGGCTTTGCTATTTCCTCCATTGTGGTGCGATCTTGGAGTTGGTATATTTAAATAGGGGAGGGTGTGGGGGGAAAAGCCCCCCCCCCACATTAGGAATAGTTTGAAGTGTACATGTGTTTTTGGTTTTGTACCGGAACTGGTTCTGGTTCTGGTCACACTTACTAATTGGATAATAATATTGAACAGTAATAATTGAACACCTTTTGGTAAGGTCCTTTTTAGTATCTGGTAAGTAAGGGTCCTGGTGGCAGTGATTACTACCTTATAGCCTGGACAGAAGGGGCACAGCTAGTGAACCTGTGCCAGCCTTCCCCAGGAGTGTCTGTATAGTTGTATATAAATCATATCTCAAAGTGTGTGTGTGTGTGTGTGTGTGTGTGTGTGTGTGTGTGTGTGTGTGTGTGTGTGTGTGTGTGTGAGCTACTTGGGCAGGGACATGAAGCACTGGTTGGACAGAGAGAGTGCTAGGAGGACTTGGCTTGGGACACTGGCTAAGGACCCCACTCTATAGCTGTGCCAGTGGAGAGTCTTATTGGGGATCTGGAGAGAAAGGGAGAAACCAGCCCCAGACTGACTGTGATCTCTGTTTGCTCTTAAGGGAAATTGTACTTTACTGTGTGTGTATTTGTTATCCTTCCCAATGTGGATGCCCCTCACTGGTGTTAGTGGTGAGGATTGAGGCGCCTTGATTACTGGGCCAGTGCACGGGTCTCACAGGTACAATGAAGGTTGGTGAGATTGGCAGCTACATGACAGAGAGAGAGAGAGAGAGAGAGTAGGTAGTATGAGGGTTGAAGCCATGCATTTCCTGGTGGAGTCACTGAAGAAGGGATTGGCTCAGCAGAGAAGGCCTAGCTTTTGATGTGCTTTTGGTCATTACATGTTTGTGAATATTAAATTTTAGGTTGTTATGAATACTGAGTCCAAGGAGTGGTGTGAGCCATGGTTTCAAATCAGGTACTGTTAGAGGAGATAAAAATGAAGTTAGTTTTGGTAATGTTGGCTTTGGATGTGAACTACATGAGATTGATTTTTTGGGGGTGAACTAGATTCCAGTCTTTTCACCAAGCTTCTATTGATGAGAAGACATGTTGACTGATAGACTGAAGCTGTGTATTGTTTTGGCAGAGCAGATAATGGTGGAGTCATCCTCTTACTGAATGATGGAATAGTTTCCAGAGTGCGAGGTAGGTTATTAATGAAGATGTTTAATATTAAGGAGCCTAGATGAAGCCCTATGAGGGCTGCTTCATACTTAGAGGAAACAGTAACAAATATCTAGTCAAGAAATAACCACAGTTTGTAGGTTAATTATAAGTTGTGGGGGAGGAAATGAGCTGAGTCAAGCAAAACAGGTTGGGGCTAGTTGATAGGTATTTTATAGATATAATTTGCCAAATGAGATTAATGTCAACTAGGGTTACTGTTTCATTCGAAATTGTATGTGAGCTCCAGTTCAGGAAGGCACCTAATGCATGAAAGATATAGGGCCCGGAAGGAATGGTTAAAACACAGATCTACCCAAGACCCACAACACTTTAAAGATCTATATAATCATACTAAAAGACAGATTAACACAGGCAAGAAAATCTAACACAATGACCCCCTTAATAAATCAGTATTTCAACCCCCAAAAATGATGTTCTTCTGTTAATAATATACTCTACCCTGGAACAACCATCACTTCTAATCCTGCCTCAAACAACACTCCTTTCGAAATAGCTGCTCAGTTTAATGCACATTTTATACATAGCATTAAGGGCTTTACTAAAGATTTTCCTCCTAACATTCCTGACATGCCCTCTCCTCAGACAGCAAACACCACCTGTTTTACCCTAATACCATCCTACATAAAATCACTACTTCTTAAAACAAAACCCTGTTCTCTTTCAACAGATAACCCCCAACAGAATACCTCCTGGTGGCTGTCAATTTCATGTCCTATTCTATGTCTGTTCTAATTAATAAATCTGTCAAGGAATCATGCATTCCTACTCTATGGAAAAATAATTCTTCATCACTGCCCTTCATAGAGGAGGAACCCCATCTGATATAACCAGTTTCAGACCTACCACATTACTATCTCCTCTGCTAAAATGTCTGGAGAAGTGCATTCACAAGCAGCTTCTTCAATGCATCCTTCAGAAAGAGCTCCTGACTCTCAGCCACCCAAAAAGCATGGGTTTAGATCAAATCATAGCACTACCACTGTCTTATTAACCACCACAGATGCTATTAACAAAGCCAGCGATGAAGGAAAACTCATTTCCTCTGTATTCCTTGATCATTCTAAAGCTATTGATCTAGTTTCTCACCAAAAGCTCCTCTGTCAACTATCTTCCCCCTGGCTGTCACAACCCACACTACTATGATTTAATAACTACTTAACAAATAGATACCAGTTTTTTAAATGGCTTTCCACTCTTTCTCCCTTCCTTCCTTTCAGTCAGTACTCGACTGCCACAGGGCTCCATTCTCAGCCCTTTACACGCTTCAATATATGCACTAACAGTTTACATAAATCCTCTCAGTAAGCTTCCCTCATACAATGTGTTGATTCTGTTAAAGTGGGTTAAATGATAATCCACTACTACTAAATTCCCCAAAAAACTAAATTACTTCCTTTTTCCTGAAAAATTCAATTTCCATGAAAAAAAAACATTGTAGTTGTTCCTTTTAAATAATACAATGCTTGAAGTTACCCTACACCCATTAAAAAAAAAACTGTTCAGCATGACAGTCGAAGACAATCTTAACTTTGATTTACATATGCATAACATCATAAAAAAACATCAAAAACTAGGTAACCTACACAGAGTAAAGGAATTCCTTAAATCTCTGCCAAGGTAGATCTAGCTACCACTTACCTCTTAACCTCTCTCCTATATGCAGCCCCTATCATGACCAACCTATGAGCCTCACTTAGTTCTAAACCTGAACAATGCTACAACAAAGTTGCCTGATTCACTTGCAGCAAACCTTACGAGAACCATCACTGTTTAGCGCTAACACAATTAGTTGGGTTGAACTGCTTCATCACCTATCTTATACTCAGCTAATCTTAACCAACAAAATCATCCATACCCCAATAATTAGACCCCTACTCCAATAATATCTTCCAGACAATTTCTGTCTACTATATCTACTTCTAATTAGCACAACCAAATTACTATTCCTTTTTACTTCTCTATTAACACATAAACTTGCTTATCCCCTCTAATACGTGTCTATTGTATTCCTTCAATTACTCCTGCCTATCTTATATACAACTCTTCTGCCTGTAAATTATCATTACATTGTAAATTAATGTCTGTGAAACTCAATGCAAAATTTACTATACTTACTATTGTGATATGTATTTACAGAAACTACATTATAAAATGTGCTATTGGAAATGTCTGTTGCATTTAATATGATATCCTGGAGTTTTTCTCCATAAGCCTCCAATGAAAAAGGCACATGTGTCCAGTCAAACTTTCCCCTGTACACAAATGTCAATAAATAAATGAAATAAACAAAACGTGAAGAAAGTATGATATAGCTTGTCACCATTTGACATTCTGAGTTCTATTAGAGAGATATGGAGTAAACAAGAAGTGAATGGAAGAGGAGGAAAGACCATGTTGAGAGAGCTTTTTTGGAGTTTGAGGTGGGAAACTGTATGAAAAACATTTGATAGATCAAATAAGACTATTGATACTAGATTGTTATTGTTTGTGTTGTTTGTGTGATAGTGTGCAGTGTTAATGAATGAAAGGTGTGCAGTGCCAGTGCTAGGTGATGGGCGGAAACCAAGTTGTGAGGAGGATGGAAAATTATTGGATAGGAGATATAGAAGTAGCTGGGTATGTATACATTTTTCAAGTATCTTGGGGAAGGAGGAAGGATAACAATGGGTCTGAAGTTAGTCATTTTAATGGATGAACCACCTTTATGGAGGAGCAAGATGTAAGCGTCTTTCCAGCAGTGAGGGAATTGTGGTTCTTGTATAGATCTGCTGATGAGGATGGATACATGGTATACTATTGCGTCAGCTGCTAGTTTGAGGCATTCATCTGGCAGGTTGTCATGAGACAGCGTGGTCTGCTTCACTTCTGAAAAGAAGTTAAAATTTTGGAGGTTGGAATAGGTTGCATGAGGTAGGGGTTGGGGTTAGTCTTCTGGGTTTGGGAGGTAGGGTTACTGAGAATGAAACTGAGGTTGGAGAGAAAAATGGCAGAATTAATGAAATGAGAGTTAAAGGCACAGGGTGTAGAATGTTCAGATTCCTGAGGTTGTGGGTTAGGCTAGAATGGTTTGCCAGGATTGAGGAACTGTGATAAGCCTGTCTAGAATGTTTTGTTTGATTTTGTGTATAGATGTTGATTTCATCCATCCATCCATCCTGAACCCCTTTTCCCATTTTGCACATGGGGTCGGATTGTCACTTCCACAGTGACAATCATCTCTAGGTTGTTGATTATCACCATATTTTGTTTTTTGTTTTGAATAACTTGGGCTTTGGTGGTGATTCTCAAGGTGTGACAGGACTGCTGAGATGTTAGTATTTTGTTGACTTTTTATATTTTTCACACTTTATCCAGTTGTCTCATAAGTTGCTTTGCAGTTAGACAGAGCCAAGGGGTTGAATTGGATTTGACACATTTCCTTCTGTGTGGAGCATGCTCATTTAGTATCCATAGGAATATTTGGTTAAAGTGATAGACAGTATCATCAAGAAGGGGAGGTTTAGGGCATTCCAATTGTACTGTCTAAAGATGACTTTGAAACATTCTTGTGATGAATCTGTCAAGATTTCTGACATAGCTGTTTAACGCTGGTCTGGTAGTAGAGAAGTGGGTGTACATGGCATAAGCTGGGTTGTGGTCACTAAGACAGGCTGGGAGTGTACCTGATTGGGCTAGGTTGTTTGGGCTACTGTTAAGGATACAGTCAATAATTGTTTCATTTCCTGAGGTTTTGTTAACCCTGACAGGTGCAGTAAATAGTTCTATGAAGAAGCAGAAATAGCACAAATTAGAGGGGAACTGGTACTCAGCAGTGGATGAATATGAAATACAAGATGCCTACTTTGTATTTGCATCTCCTAATATAATAGTTTTGTGGTTTTTGTTGGTGGTTGCCAGGAAAGGATATCTTTGACTACTGGAATGTTACAGTTGTTGCTAGGTGGAATGCAGAGAGCAATTGTGCTTATTTTTGGCTATTAACACATGGCACGGATTTGAGAATATCAGAATTATTGAAGTGCAGAATTTCTCTTGGAAAAAGACTTAGATGAAGGTTATTTACAAATAAGATGGCCACACATCTTCCTCCTCCACATTGTGAGGGCCAATTTATTCCCAGAAAACTGTAGCCAGGTGATAGGATTTCATTATTGGGGAGAGCCTCTGTTAATATAAGGATATCAGATTTGTGCAAAAGAATGCAGGCATGCAGTGGAGTAATTTTGTTGCATATGCTGTGGATATTAAGAATGAACAATGTGGGGTTGTGCGATGAGGAACTACGCAGAATTAAAGGGACGTTGGTAGTATGGAGATTTTTATGTGCATTACTGGGGTATGGTTATGAGTGGGACCCTGGATTGGGATGCATGTTACCACTTTTAGGATGGTAGATGAGATACCATGGTACAGCAGTATAACATTACGAGTTTGCTCTCATGCAAAGGTGTGGTAATGAAGGAAGATGGGGGAACATTGGTGCTTATGTGTCTTGGTGGTGAAAAAGTAATATTAGAGAGTGAGGGAGATGTTTGAGAAGGGAGGAAGATGGCAATTTTCTTGTGGTCTTAGAGTAAAGAGATGATTAGGTTCTGTAGTAATTGAAGAGTGACAGAAGGATAAATAGAATGGAAAGGTATAATATGAATAGAGTAAGTGGGGTGAGGTGAAGCATACTTGCTAAAAGTGTGAGGAGGATGGCAGTTGGATGTGGGAAAGAAGAAAGTATATTGTTCTAGTTAAGAACAGGTATGGGTGTTGGGTGAGAGGGGAAGTGAGTAATAGTAGTACCTATATACAGCTGAGGTGAGAGTTATACATTATAAGTAGAAGTGGTATATAGATACGTATGGGGTTAAGATGTCAATGTAAATGGAGCTAGTAGGGAAGGGTTTATGGTTTATCGAGGAGGTGCAGAGAAGTTTAGGGATGAAAGGTATATTGTGAATGCTAGTGCAAGTATATAGGTTTCAGGAGGCTTTAGAGACTATAATAGGAGACAGTGAATTATGAATGTGAATGTATGAAACAAATATGTGTGGAGTGTGAAGTTTGTTGAATGTAAGGAAGTTCTGGAAGTTAGGGCAGAGGATTAATGCTCTGACTTGTTGATCAGCTGCCTCCTGTGCCACAAATGTAGGTTTTAACTCTTTCCATGTTTTTTTACCTACACTGTGACCTGAAGAATGTCACTAAACCAACTGGGAATTTTGGCTAGCCTCCTTAATGGTCTCCTGGACTGCATGTCTAATAACTAACTATGAACTATAAACTGTTTCTCTGTTTTTTCTTCTTGTCTGTGCTTAGTTTGAAGTACAGAGCTTTTGTCCCTTTAAAGGGGTGGTAAAAGTTGGTGGAGAGAAGGCAGAGAAAGCAGAGCATAAATTAATTGATACATAAGGTGACTGGGGAAATAAGGGTGTGAGAGAAATGAAGTCGGTCACATTTCCCATGCTAGCTGGAGCCAATCAGTCTGCATGTGAACAGAAAGAAAGGCAAAGGCTATGCAGTCCTACCACACCCACAGAAGGAACACCAAGCACAACAGAGGTGAGCACATGGTTTATACAATGTATAAAAGCAACTCTTGTCAAAACAGAAAAGATGAAAAAAGTCTTATGGGTTTTGAGGCTGTCACCCTGTAACACTGTTTTCTTTTAAGGGAACAAAGTAAAAAGAAGTTGAAACCTAATTAAGATGTGACTGTTGTGATACAGGAATGGCACGAGAAGGAGTACTTCAACTAAGTGGAGAGGTGGAGTCTGTCCTACTCCAATTCAGGCAGTACAGATACAATAAGTTAAACTGTTACAATTACATGGAAAGCATTTATTTTGCACTTTCAACCAGTAGAACCTGCAGCAGGATTCAACAAGTCTTGCCAAAAAATATATGGCTACATAGCTACATTTGGCAAGAGAACCACTGCAGGCTTGTTTTCTGAATATGATGGTGTCTCTGTGTTTTCTTTGCTCAGATAAAGCAGCCAGTTCAGTGTCCTACTGATTGGGCAGTGCTACGTGCAAATAGAGTGGAAAGTAAGGTGAGACTCAGTTCAGACGGGAAGAATTCAACTGTTCCCAAAGTGTGCAGAGCTGAACTGCATCAAAGTACACAGCACAGTAAGACAGGCAGATAAAGTTCAGTTTACAAATATAGTACAGGAAGGTTGTTGAAAGGGATAGGGAAACGATTATATACTTTATAAGTAATATACGGTAAAGGTGATGAGACAAGAAGTAAATTCAAAAATCTGGAGTAAATAAACCATTTCAGATCATGGCACAGAACTTAAAAGCATTACACTAATATATCATTCATAATCAGTACAACTGAAAATATTTCAGAGATGACAAAGTTGAACAACTTAGTCACAATAGAGAATGTTACAATGTTGCCACTTTCTGAACTGGAGAAGGTCTGGGGCAATCAGAGTTGTATGGAATGTGTAAGACTATGAGTCTAATTCACAGCACTATAGAAAAACCATGAAAGTATCCCTACTCCCTTAACAGCTTATATCTGCAGTATAATAAGCTGACAGTCATAGTTTTCCATTAGGCATGAAGGAGTTGAGGCAAATGTTAAAAGGGTGCATGAGTGGGTGTAGGATATATACATTGCACAGGGTAATGAACCCAGGGTATAGATAATCAATATCCATTGGTGAATTAGATGGTATTTTTTCAATATTTATTTATTTATTTATTTTTTACGTAGAAATTAGGGGATATATGGCTCAGGGGAAGGGAGGTGTTGATAGGGTAAAGAATAATGGGTAGGACTTTGGGAAGATGTACGAATTCCTCTAGAAAGTCTTGGGGGTGACACTGATTCTGAGGAGGTGGGAATGGTTTCTTTGTGAAGTGAATTATTGGTTTATAACCACCAACTTTATTAACCAGATTCCAGATTTTTTTCTGATTAAACTAAGAGAAGACTGGGCCTATTAGATTTTTTGATGCCTTGTTTTATTTTTCTGGTTAGGTCTCTAAGTTGAATGAACTGGAACTTATGTTAAGGTGATGGACATGTTTCACATGACTTATGCAGGGATTTTGAGGAGATTTAAGTAGTCTAGAGATTTTAGGACAGTGCTTCTTTGGGAGGGGAAATGGGAAGTTGGTAAGTCTGTTGGATAGGTTTTTATGGTCTTGCTCTGATGTGAAGGATTTCCAGTTAGATTGTGAAAGCTCAACTTTTTTGACTTGAAATGTTTTTGAGGGGATTTAAAATGGAAGGTACCAAGGATTGTGAGCAGTATGTAGAAGTTAGAGGCCAGTGCTGTAAAGGTGATGGGACAGTGGTCACACATATTGTAGGTGGATACTTGACCTAGTGCCTGGTATGGCACTGAAAAGATTAACAATATCCTTAACAACCTGTGAGAGATGCACTTACATAGCCAAACTGGAAACAAAGCTCTCTCCACCCAAGATTGTGCTAGACAGTCAAGAGGAGAAGGTTAACACCTGCACTACACCTCAAGCAACACATAGCCCTTCTAAACCCACACCACCAACACCCACACATAGCAACACATATGCGGAGGCCCGTAACTGTAACCTCCCCAAGCATCAAGGACCTCTGAATGAAATGCAAACAAACACCAATCACAACCAAAGTGTCACATAGCTCACAATACCAGTGTGCCACCCAGCAAGACAAAGTACCTAACACTTTAGTCATAGGTGACTCTATAGTCAGGCACACTGATGTCCCACTCACCAGGCCGAACAAGGAGAAAATTATAGTCAGCTGCCTGTCGGGTGCCAGGATCCACCATATAACGCAGGCACTCAAGTCACTCCACAACAAGTACAAATATAACTCTGTCATTGTCCATGTTGGAGTGAATGACTTGAGACGTACCTCCCTGGACTACATGAAAAGAGACATGGAAGAGCTCTCGGATCATGTGACCCAGGCTGGTATGACCATAGCCCTGAGTAGCATCCTGCCTTCACCCAGAATGATACCACAATATAAGGACAAAATGATTGACTTCAACAATTGGCTAAGCTTCAGGTATCATTCAAAGGGGATCCAGTATCTGTCTGCCTGGGATGACATGTTCGACAGACCAAGATGCTTTGCCAGAGATGGTCTGCACCTGTCACCCCTGGGATTCAGGTTACTGGCTAAGGCTCTTGCCACCCCTATAGTGCCTTTCTTAGGCAAATTTCCAAGGACAAAACCACCACCGTAACAGGTGCAAGCATGCAAAATCTGCAGGAAATGATACTAAATGCTAGAATTCCAAACCTCAAAATGCACTCTCTCGAGGCACTCCTAAAAATGGAGAACATCGATATCTGTACAGTAACTGAGACCTGGTTCAAGGCTGCAGAGAGCACCCCTGAAATACCAGGCTACAACTCTTACCACACATTTCGGCCACCAAACCAGGACCGAAACACTAAAGGTGGAGGAATGTCCATATTCACCAAGGATATTCACACCACCAGGCTAGTTGCCCAACACAATGCGTCTGAAATTCTCCAGGTGCAACTAACAGTAGGTAAGACTGCAATCCAAATTGTAGCTTGCTACAGATCCCCCACCATGCCCCAAGATTCTCACTACACCTTTCTAAACATACTGGAAAATAATAAGATACAACCAAACACCCTAATACTGGGTGATTTCAACTCCCCTGCCATTAACTGGGAAAACTACTCATGTACCAACACCTTTGCCCAATGGTTCTTGGAATTCATACATTCCAACGCCCTGGATCAACTAATCCATAGTCCCACCAGGGGCTCCAATATCCTAGACCTAGTCATTACCAACATGGGAAATCGATGCTCCACACCTATGGTCACCCCCTCATTGGTCAGGTCTGACCATAAGCTAATCACCCTTAACATCCACATACCATCCCCACCCCCCAGTAAGGAAACCTCCATAAAAAACTTCTCCAAAGCCAACTTCATGCTACTCAAGTCAGAACTAACAAACTTCATGACACCCATGCAGACGGGAACTGAAAGTTCGACTGCTGAATCCTACACTAAGGCACTGTATGAGCACATCCACTCATGCATGAATCGTGCCATCCCAAATAGAACCAAGATGCTTTCCTCCAAAAAAAGGAAGCTAATCTGGTGGTCCCCTGCCATAAACAAACTTTACAACAAAAGGAAGAAACTGTTGCAGAAAAGAGGAAAATCCCAGGATGCAAAAACCTCCCTTACCAGCCTATGAAAATAAAATTTGCAAAGATTCCAAAGACAACCACAAGTCATTCTATAACTATGTCAAGAATCTAAATGGCAATGCTCAGATCTGCTCTGAGCTACAACAGAATGGCATTAAATATACTGATCCCAAGGATATTGCCAACATCTTGGCAGATTCATTCAGTGCCAACTTCACCCCCCCTCTCACCCCCTAAATGGCCCATCTCAGTACAGGAAGATTGCCAAATTCCAGTAATAATAGCAACACAGGTCAAAAATGCACTCTCCAAAGCTAAGAATACAGCATCCATGGGATCAGATGACATCCCAGGCTGTGTATTACATGAACTACAAAATGAACTGGCACCTCAAAAGTGTCATGTTTAATCATAGCCTCACCTCAGGCTTCCTGCCCACTGAGTGACGCACAGCTACAGTTATCCCACTCCACAAGGGGGATCCACCTTGGATCCTGGGAACTACTGCCCCATCAGTCTGACGAGCCTGATCTGAGAGGCCAAGGAACATATTATCATGGAACTTATAAACAAAGACATTGGCAACTTTCAAACACTGGACCCCACCCAGTTTGGGTTCGTGAAGGGCCGATCTTGTCTCCAGAACCTGATTGATTTCTTTGAATCAGTTTTCAGAGCCGTGGACAAGGGTAAGACGGTAAACACAGCCTATCTGGACTTCACCAAGGCCTTTGTCACCATCCCCCACTTTGGAATCACAGATAGACTTACTAAGCAGGGCATTAATCCCTACATCACTCTATGGGTTGCCAACTGGCTTACTGACAGAACCCACACTGTAAAAGTAGCCAACTCCAAATCCAGCTCCAGACAAGTGACAAGTGGAGTACCTCAAGGTTCAGTCCTGGGACCGCTCTTGTTTGGCATCTACTTCTCTGAAGTACAGGCCAATACTAAGGGACTCTGGCTAACAAAGTTCACAGATGACTGCAAACTGGGAGCCATTACTGAATCCCCAAATGATGTAGATACTCTACAAAAGGGCCTTACAGAAACAGATGCTTGGTACCAGAGCATTGGCTCAAGCTTAGTGCCAAGAAATGTATAGTTATCCCCTTTGGGAAAAAACATGTACCCATGAATTATCACATAGGTGGCAGTACACTAAACACCGAAAGTGTGATAAGAGACTTAGGGACACAGGTAGACAATGGTCTCACTTTCGATAACCACATCGCCACAACAGTCAGGAAATCCTTCTATGTGGCACACCTCATCACTAAGGGCTTTTCATCCAGAAAATAGAGGTAATTGTCCCACTGTACTCATCCCTCATTAGACCCATTATAGAATACAACTCCCCATTTTTTATGTACCTCTCAAGACATCTGCAACAACTGGAAAGGCCGCAGAAGTACCTCACTAAAAGAATCACAGGCCTAAAGCAGATGCCCTATGCTGACAACCTTAAAAACTCCAGCTATACTCTGTCACATATCGTCTATTCAGAGGTGATCTCTGCTTAACATACAAGGCCATGTCAAACCCAGAGCTGTTGGACATGCTACACTTAAATAAATCCCAATCCCTCAGAACCGCATGTTCCAGGGATATAAACCTTGTCATCACAATAAACAAAACATGCTGGAGGGATAGGTTCCTGACCCAGAGACTCCCCAAATTCTGGAACAGACTGCCCATACATGTCAAGCAGAGCACCTCTTTGGCCCTCTCAAAATGAACCTTGGCGATTGGATGGGAGAAAGGAAATTCACCCCATGGATCACATCAGTCGCCCTGCTAGACTGGGGTCCAGGGAAGTAAATAGTGTGGGAAGAAATAGCCAGGGAATTGTTATGGCTAGGCTTGTATAGGCCCTAGGGCCGATAGCCTAGTACCAACCTATGAACCTATGAAAAAATGGGCTTTTAAGTTGGGAGCATTTTTTTTTCATCCCAGATTCAGATACATTGATATGATACAAGCAAGCCACATAAAAAAAAAAAAAAAAAAAAAAAATGCAATGGATAATACTTAATGTAGCTCAAGAGAGAATATAACTAATGTTATTGAGGACAGTGAACAAATGTTCTATTTACTTTGTACACATATTTTGAGTTAAAAGACGGAGAGTAAATAAAGGCAGGGAGGACATTTTGTATTAGTTGTTAGTACTAATTCTTGTAGAACACTAGTGATGAAATTAGCCCAGAGTGACATATTAGGAGGTCATGTGGGGATGGAAAATCTAAGTCAAGAGTGTTATCCATATTTTATTAGGTGGGTATAATGAGAGAAATAGAAAACATTTGTCCTTGTCCAGGCTGCCAGAAAACTGCAACTCATCCTAGATTTAATGTCTATCATAGATATGCCATTTGAGCACATTACTACGGTCATTGTGGACTCACAAGTAAAATCTAGGAATGGATATCTATACATAATAGTAATAATGGACTATGCTACAAGGTTTCCAGACACTATACCATTACGCAAGGCTAATGCTAAGGCTATTGCCAGAGAACTGATACTTTTATTTTCCACACTGGGTATTCCAAAAGAAATATTTGCTGACCACGCAGTACCTTTTATATCAATGGTACCACATCAGTTGTGCCACTGCTTTAGGGTCATAGGTAAATACAGATAATCAATCAGAAGACTATTACACACCTATCAAATAACCAAACAGTGGCCAAGGGTGAGAACCAAACCTGTACCTTATGTCTGTGAGGTAAACACCTTAGATGTTATGATAAACCCCAAAATACAGTATCCATATGTCATCCTCAGGTTGTTTAGGATAGAGGATGAATTAAACACTAAAGTGCATGAAAAATAATTTGTGCAGATGGTAAGAAAGTGATCATTTATTACTCTTCTAAAATTGCAATAAAACAGATGCACATCAGGCTTTGTCTGGGTTTATCTTGTTGAAGGTTTACACAACAGGCATCCCAAATGTCTGGTTATTATTACTAAAGAGATTTTGAAGGAAGGGAAGACACCACTTACAAGTGTGATAGAACATTATGTTAAATTTATTTACTGACATTTGTTTAACTGGAAAGTCTGACTGGTCCAATATGTATCCATTTTCAGTAGAGGCCCGGGAGGAAAAGCTCCACATACATAAAACTTACCAAAAAGTAAAACGTGATACATAATAAATACAAAACTTACACAAAGAAGTAAATCATGTGATAAAAATAAATACAATGTGTTTAGAAATCTTGACATTGGCATTATAAACATTTAGTAAATGTGTTTAAAAGATAATAAGGTATTGTGATAGTATGAATGATAATTAGCATTAATCTAGGATGAAAGTGAGAGAGAGAAAGAGGATAGATTGTTGAGTAAAGCATTAGGAAAACAGAGATAGGTACATAAGTGGATATAGAGGGGTGAATGGATTGGAGAAGTTTGAAACATCAGGAAATTAGTAGTTGAGAGATAAAGATGGGAAGCTATGGACAAAAAATAGTTACGTAGTGAAGAGTAGATTGGTAACCAGATTAGAACTACACAGGGAGGGCAGAATTGACTTGAACTAAATAGTTAGCCTGGTACATGTGAGGCAGAGCACCTCGCTGGCCTTGTTCAAGAGAAATCTTGACCAATGGATGGGAGATCGCAGATATACCCCAGGAATTACCTCAGTGTCACTGCTCGACAGAGGCACAGCAAAATAATGGGTATAGTTCCCCATACTAAAGGGGTGGCGTAAGCCACAAAACAATGGGCTAGGCTTATAAATGCCCTCGGGCAGATAGCCTAGTATGAACCTATGAACCTATTAATACAAGAGTAGAACCAAGTTTTGGATTGGAATTCCTTTAGTCTGTGTTTGAAGCTAGGCAGATTTGAGTTTGATCTCATGGAAAGTGGTAAGTAATTCCATTTTTTGCTATGGAATAAGAGTAGATGCTTTATCCAGATGATTTGTTGGGTGAATGTAGTGATAGCGGCTATTTAACTTCTTATTGGAATGATCTTTTGGGGAGGTAGGAGTGGAGAATGGAGCTAGGTTTATGAATGATATTATGAGTTGTTACAAGCTGAAGGCATGTTAGCTGCTCTGGAAGATAAAGGCTAGACTAAAGTTGGTCATGTCCTTGGTAAATGAGCATATGTATGAAGACCAGGATAAGCAACGGTGGCAGAATGACTGACTTAGAGAATTTAACCCAAGGGATCAAGTACTTAAATTAGTACCATCAAAAGAGAAGAAATTTCTGGATAAAATGGTAAGACGCTTTTGAGGTGACTGAATGGATAAATTCAGTGAATTACAAGGTTAGAAAACCAGGAAAGAGAAAAATAGAGCAAATCTATCATATTACTTTCATAAAGCCACTGACAGAAGTCGAAAAGTAATGTGGTTAGCTTGAAAAATGACATTCATTGAGGAGAGACCACAGACTATAAGAAATAATAGCACTTTTATTCAGTAATAAAGAAGTTTTCTCAGAAATGTCTATGAGAAATAAAGTTAAAGAACACTGGAAATAGGTAACACCTGGTGTGAAAGTTAAACTGATATCTTACAGAGTACTAGAGTCACAGAAACAATTATTAAAAGAAGTTGAAATGATGCTCAAATTAGAAATAATAATAGAAGAGCCACAATATGAATGGAGCAGACTGGTAGTGCTGGTTCCTATAAACAGGGTAAATGTTATGGAAAGTTAACTCTGGAAACCTGAGTAGGCTCTGTTTTTTTAATTTCTTCTTTACCTAAACCATTTTTTTTTACTTTTGACATTCTTCAGTCACCAGTAAGACTTAAGACTTGACAATATCTGCACTTACCTATTCGATAGGGTTGGGAGGGTGGCCTAATGGTTAAGGTTTTTGCCTTACAAACACAAGGTGCAGAGTTGGAGTCTCACAAGGGATAATTGGCTAGGCTTAAAATGGCTTGCAAGGGTAGTTAGCCTAGTACTAATCTATGAACCTATGACAAGGGTGACAAACCTTTTGTAGGTAGAAGGGATGTTAAGGCACTAAGGTATATGACATTATAATCAAAGGGTCTTGGCCTTTCCCACTGAATGTGACAAAGATTTTTTCTTCATTGTTGACAGTACAGAGATGCAGAGGAAATCCACCTCTTGTTGAATATGGATTTTACAGCTGCAAAGTGGAAATGTCGAGCAGGGGTATCAACCAAGGATCTGAAAATGTGGCTGTGTAATAGTAAGTCAGGATGAACTAGTCAAGACAGTCTTCTTCAAATTTACTGGACTGCTTTATTGAAATACTAATACAGCATGAAATGATGAGGGTATGAACAAATTGTCAAATAATATTGGTTTCAGTTTAGTAACATTAATTCCTGAATTGTAGTAAAAGATTGTGCAAAAAATTGTATTTATGACTGACCTGATATGGGTTGATGGAGTGATGACATTATTCAGTATAAAAAAAAAAAAACACTTGCATGCATATGCCATTTGTATGTAGTTCTTATTGGATGGATGGAGCTATATTTCCCCTCTTCCAAGCACATATAAATGCATAAGTAGCACACAGAACCCACAACATTTGGTTAGGTAATTAGTTCAGCTAATACTCTTGGTCATTGGGGACCCCATTGTGCAATACACAGATTCCCAACTCATCAGGTTAGACAAGGAGAAGATAATGATTAATTGCCTATCTGGACCTAGGATCCACAATATCACTCACACACACACACACACACACACACACACACACACACACACACACACACACACACACACACACACACACACACACACTCAAGTTACTGTACCCCAGGTACCAATATGATTCTAGCATACTCCATGTGGGTGTAAATGACATGATACATACCTCACTGGACTTCATGAAAAGAGACATAATAGATCTTTCAGAATATGTGTCACAGATAGGTATGAGCCTTGCATTGAACAGCATTCTACCTTATGCCATATGAACATAAAATGATTGATTTTAATAATTGGCCTAGTTTCTGGTGTCACTCCAAGGGGATTCAATATCTGCCAGGACGGGAGGACATGATCAAAAGACCATGTTGCTTTGCCAAGGATAGGCTGCATCTGTCCCCTATAGAGTTTCAAATATTGGCTAAAACTTTATCCACCCCTTCAAACCTTTTTTAGGTAATTCCAAAATGACAAACCTGCCAGCATAGTAAAAAAGTCTAAAATCATCCTTAAAGTGTTACTGCTCAGTGCTCAGAGACTAAACAAAAAACTCCACACCCTTCAATCCCTCCTCACTCTGGAGAATGTATACATCAGTGCATTGGATGAGATTTGGCTTAAAGTCAAAGAAAGCAGTCCAGCAGTGCAAGGCTACAGTGCCTTCCACACATTTAGACCAATAACACACACTGGGGCCAAAAGTGGGTATGTCTTGTTTTTCATTAGCAGCAAAATGGGATAAAACCATGGAGCTCATCCACATGCAAGTCAACACAGAAAAGGTCCGCCACCATATCATGGCAAGCTACAGGTCACCATCTATGCCTCTAGAGTCTCATAACTCTTACCAATACCTAGCAGAGGAGCTCAACATCCAACCAAACACTCTATTCATAGCTGACTTTAACTACCCTTCAGTAGAGTGGGGAAACGTACATTGCCTTAAACTCACAGGCACAATACTTCTTGGACTTTATTAACATAAACACCCTGGAACAAATAGTTAATTCTGCAACCAGAGGATCAAACATACTGGATCTAGTACTAACTAACATGGGAGAACACTGCACCCCCCCCCCCCCCCACACACACACACACACACTTTGTGTCATGTCCTCACTAGTGAGTTTGGATCTCAAAGCTGTTTCATTTGAAATAAAAATCAACCCAGAAAATCCAACTAAACTAGTAACAGTTAGGGGCTATTAACAGGCAAACTACATCCTATTAAGTGAGAGTTTGTCAAATTTCAAGGTTCCACCTAGCTTTGAGACTACAGCTACATATGCAGAATTATTCACAGAGTCCCTATGCAAACATGTAATTGGCTGCATAGAGACTGTCGTACCTACCAAAAATAAAACCAAAACTAACACTAAAAATAAATTCTACTGGTAAAATCCTCAACTAAACAGGGTACATAATAAAAGTGAAAACTTGTGGCCAAAATCGGAAAGAGTAGCTCCCTTAAAGACAACTGCTCTCTTATACAACTAAACAAGAAACTAAGAGGTCTAATTACGTCCAACAAGGCCAACTACAAAGTCAGGATAGCCTCACAGGGTAAGGACAATCACAAGGACTTCTTCAGCTATGTCTGTAACCTTTGAAGTAACACACAACAGTGTGCTGAACTGGTGGTGAACAGAACCACCTAGACTGATCAGGTTTACATCAGATCAGGGTGACATAGCAAATCTGCTCGCTGATAAATTCAGTTCAGACTTCACCTCCCACTCCTTCCCAGTTCCACCAGGTGAAATCCCCTCCGATGTACTTCCTCCAGCTACTAAAAAGTACCAGGTGCTGTCAACACTCACTAAAGCCAAGAACACCACTTCCATAGGTTCCAACAGCATCCATGGCTACCTCCTGAACAGTCTAAAACAAGAACTATCAGGACTACTTGTGGCACTCTTCAATTGCAGCCTTGACACAGGCTACATTCTAACTGAATGGAGGATTGCAGCAGATATCCCCTTCCACAAGGGTGTACCCTCAACTGACTAATGGAACTACGGATTCATCAGTCTAACAAGCCCAATATGCAAAGCCATTGAACAAATTATCACAGAAATGATAAACAAGGACATTGACAACCCACAGACACTGGATCTATCCCAGTTTGGCTTTGTTAAAGGAAGGTCATGTCTACTTAACCTGATAGACTTTTTTGAAAGGGTCACCAAGGCAATAGACAAGGGTAAAACTGCGTATCTTGACCTGGCTAAACTATTTAATACAATACCCCACTCAGGCATTGTTACCAAGCTGTCGGAATTAGACATTAATCTTTACATAACTTGCTGAATTGCTGGCTGGCTCACAGACAGGACCCAAGAAGTCAGGATTGGTGAGAGCACCTCCACCAAGATACTGGTCACCAGTGGAGTATCCCAGGGATCCATGTTGGGCCTGCTCCAGTCTACTTCTCAGAAGTCAAGGCTAATGTTCAAGGTCTCTGACACACCAATTCACAAATTACTGTAAATTGAGTGCTATTATAGATTCCCCTCAAGACACCAACATCTTGTAAGTGGGTTTAACATAGACAAATGACTGATGCCAAAGTCATGGCTTAAAACTCAATGCCAAAAATTGCATTATAATGCCCTTTGAGAAACTGTCAACCCACGTTTATTACAGCATTGATAAATCCACCCTAAGAGTTAACCCAATAATAATGGATCTGGGAACATATGTAGTCACCAATTTGGCCTTTGTTCAACATCTAGCTAAGATTATAAGAAAATCAGTCTATGATGCCTGATTTATTGGTAATGGCATGGCACCCAGATCCAAGGAAGTTTTAGTACCAGTCCACTCACTCCTTATCAGACCTATCATTGAATAAAATGCCCCCTTTGGCATGTATCTAACCAGACACTTGCAATAGATAGAACACCCACAAAGGTTTTTCCCCAGGAGAATTCAGGGCATGAATACCCTGTCCTCCATTGATTGCCTAAAGGCTCTGTCTATTCAGTCTCCTATAGGCTGCTGACAGGGGATCTTTGTCTGGCTTACAGGGCTTCTTCAGACCCAGCCCTGATGGATCTGTTGCATATGTGCAAAACAGACATCACCAGAAACAATAGACCCAGGGATCTGAACTTCACTTTTAACATAAAAAGAACATGCTGGAGGGACAGATATGTGTCTCAAGAAATTCCCATATTATGGAATAGGCTTCCCATCCATGTAAAACAGAGTTCATTCCTGACTCGATTCAAATGAATCTTTGGCAGTTGGATTGGAAATCATACATTTACCCCAAGTCTGGCCCCCATGTCCCTTATGGACAGAGGCTGTCAATAAGGAAAGCATTATCCTAACTAATATCCCACACAAATCCTTAGTTATCTCCTTGCTAACAACCCCCCCACATATAGACATTCATGATACTTGGGACCCAAATAGTTTGGGGTTAGCGGCTAGGCTTGTAAGAGCCCTAGTGGTTGTTAACCTAGTAATGACTTATGAACCTATGTTGGCCCCTTCAAAAAAATACTATTGCACAGGCTGCACATGCATCACAAAAGTCCACTGCATCATGCACCACTTGGTGCTGAGTGTTTCCTACCGTCTCTGTGTACTATTTCCTCTTTATCACTTGCTTTATAATACATAAGCAGCACATACCCTCTTGTTTAGGTCATTCCGTGAATGCTCATTCTTACTGGTTCTGCCTTAGGCCTATAGGTAATCATTGCCATGCCAGCCGCCTGCCTTCACAACACTGTTACATATAAGCAGCACATAATGTTATGCAGTCACATACATCCCCCACACACCAGGAGACACTGATAGCCATTTCTAATGTATGCTGTATTTAGTAGCCTGATGGAGTGCACTTTCATACCTATCAAAACTATTGTTAATATGTAAGCATTGCACTCTGCACAATTTGCGATTGTAACATTCATTGAACACTATACTTGGTACATCCACATTAAACAATACAATGCTGCAGCAACACACAGATAATAAACATGCACTGTCAAATGTACTGCTTGGTGGTAAGTTCTTGCAAGAGTCTTTAGTGCTTCTCAGCTCCTGTGTGTAACATCCCTTCTGCAGCTCTCACCTTTTAAAGCATAAGCTGCACCCTGTACTACATTGGTTTAGGCCATTTCAGGACTGGTCAGCCTTATCAATTTCTGGTAGTACCTGCCTTTTTAACCAACTGCCATGCTGCCCCCTCCCCAAAACATTAGTATGTAAAAAATGCACATGTAACATCTGCTCACAATGCACAGTTCATACACATATCCATTGTTTGCACACCCATATTTTTGATTAAGATATTTTCATGTATTTAATTTCATGCCATATACATATTTTAAAATAAGTTTATATATTTTCCCATTTAGATACATCATAATATGAGCATTAGTAAAACACTACAAACATCACCATCATAATCACAAGACATGTAAACTTTTTTCAGCAACACATACGCTGTAACATGACTATAATGAATCACACCGAAAGCCAGCTACAATATTACTAACAGTACTGCATACTTCTCACTCAAAAATGGGAGAGCATCATTTCATTTTCTGTGCAGTGCACACTGTCACTGACAACAGATCTCCATAGTCATGAAATGGCTTACAGAAAGGATGATAGCCTTCACTCGATCTTATTGCCAACCTTAAATGTACAGGAGACTGAAGGAAAAAAACATGGTACTTCCCCATGGCTGCCAGTGGATTCCATTTCTGTTTGGAAGCAGCAGTTTCGTGTATTCTCTACATTGCAGCAGAGAACATCCTTGCTATGTGACAATAATGAAGGCATGGTATAATCTTCCCTAATACCAACATTGGTCAAACTGATTATAGACTCATGACTTCATCTCATGGTTAAAGGATACCAGTCCAGATAAACGACAGTCTGTAGGTGGTTATCATTCATAAAGTATCAACCTTTCATAACAACTTACGTCAGCATTCTTCAGAGCCAGAAGTTCACTGCTTTGAGTGGTGCAGAGGTTAAACGGTAGATGTGAAGTATCCTCCTTGCAGTGCATATCGAAGACTTGGCCAGATCACAGCATGAGGAAAACGTCTTTACTTGATAATCCATTTGTATAATAGACTGATATCTCGGTAAACAATGTCAGACAATAAACAAGTATGCACATACCTAATAGCATTCTCACCTTTTGACTCACTGTGAGACTGTATGATAGAATGGCCTTCTGCTGGGCACATACTGCTCTTGTTAGGGTCTTTATTTACCATGCAATGCAATGTTAGCTGGGTTGCAAATAAAACATGTTCTGCTTGTAAAGCAGTCACATGTTAGCATGCAGCTTACATATTCATGAAGAAGAAATGCATGTATGCAAACTCAGTTAGCAAACATTACGCAGTAAACGCCTACTGATCACAGAAAACGTACTCAAAGCACATGCACAGCTGAAACTAGTGCCTGCAGTACTACAATGTGTCATTGTATAGGTGTGTCAGAACACACACTACAAACACACCTTAAGTGCTGATTACACCCATTTCTACCAATTTATCTGTGCAGCCAGTATTGCTAACACTGCAAAAAAATGTAACATACATCACTATGGCGCTGTATTATTTGTGATATTGTGGTGCTTTTGCTGTGAAAGCAGGACAAAGTGCTACTTTATTAAAGCACAAAACCAGACACTTGCCATGAAATGATTGTTGTAATGATCTCCTTGATAACAGCTTCAACCCATCGAATTCACAGGTGTGACACCACTCACTGAGCCTCCCCAGCAGTAATACTTGCATGTGCACGATTAGCACTCTCATTTGAAATGCATTTTAGAGATCATGAACTTCAGATAAAAACATTTTGCTTTGCTACTGAACATTTGGATTCATTCTGCATGTCACCATCAGCACGTACACAAGGCAAACTGGTAGTTTACTTGGCCTGCATACATTAGAAATAATACATCATATTGAGTACAAGGAAGGTTATCACCCGATGAAAGACTTCCCAGCAGGCTGTTTGACATTATGGGGACATATATGAGGATGTCTTATAGTAAGGACTGGTTAGAAATGATGATCTTGAGTACTCTATATGGACGGCGAGTTATACAAATTAAACAGCAACACAGGCGATCGGCAGTAATGACCATTATGATGGTGAAACACTGCATCCCTTTGTAAGCATTTCCCATGTAATATTAAGAGCAACATTAGTATAACAGGACCAGTGGGGGGAAAAACAGTCCTGCTCACTTCAACACCTGACTGTGGTTTCTTGTCATGTAATGATTTCAACAGTTGCTTACACTATCAAAATCTGGTTGGTCTGAGAATCAGTCAGCAGATATTTTAATAGTGAATTAAAGCTGCTAGAATATATTATAGATACTGTATATGTATATAATGACATCACCCTTTTAATAAAAATGTTTGACATTGTCCTTTTCAGAGTATGTCTGTTCCATAATGTATTACAATTGTTTAGCTGTTGGGGAGTTGGGGTGTGAGATGTTGAAGTGTTAATATCATTTATGCTGTGCTGCCATATTGTTAGTACTAAAGTTATCTGTTTATTAAAACCTATACCGAATTCTGATATTTCTGAGGTGATCCTTGCCACCACTTGATATGGAGCCAGAAATTGAAGTTCTCATTGAATAAAAACAAAAAAAAAAGTCTTCACCAGTTTTGAAACTGTGATACGAAGTTTGGGGCAGTGCTACAAATAATCAATGGTTCTGGTCTTAAGCTTAACCAAGACAAATGCTGCTTTAGTAAATCGAGTTGCAGTATTCTGGGCACTATATGGGATCTAGTGGTAACAAACTAGATGCAAAGTCCAAGCAAAGCTGACTTGAAATATCCATCCTGTGTGGCTGAAATGAGACATGACTTAGGCATTGTCAACTATTTGGGCAAGTTTGTACTCAGCCTGTCTAAAATCCTCCATCCTTTGACAGAGATGCAAAGGTAAAAAATATGACATAGTCTTGGTGAGATGCTGAAGGTCAAACATTCACTAAAATCAAAGAACGGGTTACAACAGCTCCAGTGCTAGCTTATTGTGATGTCATAATTGTGAGTGCTGATGCTAGTAGCTGTGGCCTAGCTATAGTGTTATTCCAATGTGATGAAGGAGATGGGCAGCTGTTATGTACAATAGCATCTTGTTCCAGAATGTTAAAAGATGCTGAACAGAGATATTCTGAAACTGAAAGTGTGTGGGTATGTGAAAAGGTCTCCAGGTACGTAGTAGGACTCAAGAGTTTTCAGTTACATTGACCATAAAAAACCAGTTGAATCAATCGATTCATACTGTCGTGATAAAGAGTCGCAAAGGTGCCAGAGACTATTAATGTAGATAAGGATGTTCAGTGGCAAATCAATGCATGTACCCAGCACTCAGTTTGTTGTTGCTGACATGCTATCCAGAAATCCTATTCATGACCAGCCATTATCTAAAACTGAAGCTAATGTTGCAGTTTATGTACAAAGCATCATGATGGGCAAGGCCTGTAACCAGCAAAAGACTAGAAAAACTAGACTGATCCTGAGTTGCAAGCTTTTATCCAGCATGTGGCCTAATCCTCGAATTCAAATCAAGCAGTTAATTCACAAATACATTATAGTTTGAGCTCAGACAACTGAATACTAGTACCACTAAATCAATGAGCAAAGGTGTTATGTCAAATATGTGAGGGTCATCAGGATCTTACCAAATTTAGAGAAAGAGCCAAAATGTCTGTATAGTAAGAAAGCAAAACACATTACCACAAACAAGGTCCTTGGCAAAAGATATCCACTTACGTATGTGAGTTTGAAGGCAAAACCTATCTTGCTATTGTTAAATGCTATTCACATGAAATTGAAATAATTAATGTACCAACTACAACAAACCACCAAATAATATTTAGATTCAAGACTGCATTCTTGAGGTATGGTATACCAATATAATTAGTTGCAGACAATGATGCGCAGTTTACAGTGGATATAAAAAGCATACACACCCCTGTTAAAATGGCAGGTTTTTGTGATATTAAAAAATGAGACCACAATAAATCATTTCAAACTTTTCCCACTTTTAATGTGAACTATAATCTGTACAATTCAATTGAAAACAAACAAATCTGTTAGGGAAAAAAATAAAAAATAAAAAACGTACAATAAGCTGGTTGCATAAGTGTGCACACCCTTAAACTAATACTTTGTTGAAGCACCTTTTGATTTAATTTAAGCATTTGGTCTTCTTGGTAGGAGTCTATCAGCATGGCACGTCTTGACTTGGCAATATTTGCCCACTCTTCCTTGCAAAAGTGCTCCAAATCTGTCACATTGCGAGGTCATATCTTGTGCACAGCCCTTTTCAAGTCACCCCACAGATTTTCTATTGGATTTAGGTCTGGGCTCTGGCTGGATCATTCCAAAACTTTAATTTTCTTCTGGTGAAGCCATTCTTTTGTTGGTTTGGAAGTATGCTTGGGGTCATTGTCATGTTGAAAGGTGAAATTCCTCTTCATCTTCAGCCTTCTAGCAGATGCCTGAAGGTTTTGGGCCAAAAGTGACTGGTATTTGGAAC
Organism: Protopterus annectens; assembly: GCF_019279795.1. Taxonomy (NCBI): domain Eukaryota; kingdom Metazoa; phylum Chordata; order Ceratodontiformes; family Protopteridae; genus Protopterus; species Protopterus annectens. The sequence goes on along the minus strand of NC_056729.1, from coordinate 1,982,898,058 downwards.
TGTTCATAATTCCCTCCACCTTGACTAAAGCCCCAGTTCCAGCTGAAGAAAAGCAACCCCAAAGCATGATATTGCCACCACCATGTTTCACCGGGGGGATGGTGTTCTTTTGGTGATGCAAAGTATTGGTTTTGCGCCAAATGTACCTTTTGGAATTGTGGCCAAAAAGTTCAACCTTGGTCTCATCAGAGCATAACACATTTTCCCACATGCAAATTTTAGCTGGGCCTGGATGTTTTTATGTGTAAGAAAAGGCTTCCATCTTGCAACCCTACCCTATAGGCCAGACATATGGAGAATATGGGAGATTGTTGACACATATAGTACACAACCAGTACTTGCCAGAAATTCCTGCAGCTCCTTCAATGTTGCTGTAGGTCTCTTGGCAGACTCCCTGACCAGTTTTCATCATGTCTTTTCATCAGTTTTGGAGGGACGTCCAGTTCTTTCCAATGTCACTGTTGTCCTATATTTTCTCCACTTTCTGATGACTGTCTTCACTGTGTTCCATGGTATATCCAATACTGTGGAAATTTTTTTGTACCCTTCTCCTGACTGATACCTTTCAACAATGAGATCCCTTTGATGCTTTGTAAGCTCTCTGTGAACCATGGCTTTTGCTGTAGCAGGCAACTGAGTAAATGTCAGGAAAATCCTACTAGGACAGCTGAACTTTATTTTGGGTTAATCAGAGTCTCTTTAATCGATGGCAGGTATGTATCAAAGAAGACTGAATGCTGTAATTAAAGCAAAAGGCACTTCAACAAAGTATTAGTTTAAGGGTGTGCACACTTATGCAACCAGCTTATTGTATGTTTTTTATTTTTTATATTGTTCCCCAACAGGTTTGTTTCTGTTTCAATTGAATTGTACAGATTATAGGTCACATTAAGGGTGGGAAAAGTTTTTAAATGATTTATTGTGGTCTAATTTTTTATATCACAAAAACCTGGCATTTTAACAGGGGTGTGTACACTTTTTATATCCACTGTATGTCCAGTGAATTCCAACAGCTTACATCTGACTACAGTTTTACTCATACTACGTCACGTCCTCACCATCCACAGTCAAATGGTGAAGCTGAAAGAAGTGGAAACAGCCAAAAAGATTAAAGCTGCTAAGACATGCCAAGCATGTCAAGCTACTCCAGACAATGTCACTAGAGAAAATTCTTCACAGCTAATACTTAGAAGGCAAATATGAACTGACACGTCAATGTCAGTCAAAACTTTAACCAAAAATAATACTGTACCACACAGTTAAGAGCACTGACCAAAAAGCTAAAGCTTTGTATAAAAAGTTTTATAAGCAGTACCATTCTGCATGTTCACTACATGTCCTACAAGCTGGTAAAGCAGTCTGTCTGGAGTTTAAGGAGGAGAACAAGTGGGAGAGTACAGGCGTAACAGTGCAGTAAATGACAGAACCTTGTTCCTACATGCTACAAAGTAAAGATGCTACCATAATGAGATGCAACACATGTCGTATCCAGTCAATTTCTGATGAGTGTCAACTTGAATACAGTGTTCCAGAAAACAATTGAGTCAAACTGAACCAAGATGCCTGGCAAATCCATTCCAGTGTCAACGACTGATCTACATCAATTGATTATCTGGGACAAGAGTAGAAGTTTGACTTGATTTCTTCATGATGACAGAGTTCTGTCCAGTACTGTAACCATTTTGTCCACTGAGTATTCCTTATCCAGTAGACCCTGTTTTGACTTGTGACTGTAAAAGTTCTGATGCATGCTATAATACTGTGTTTTAAAGTTCTCTTTTTTTCAGGATCCCTGGGTAGTTTCAGACAGAGATCAGATGGTCTACATGTGTTACATAGAATGAGACTCATCTGAGTTCCACAACATTATTGAGCATAAATCTAGTCGTTAAGACAGTCAAGTAATTGTAACTATACAGATTGTAAATGTTCGTATATTATTGCTCACGCTTAATGTTTTCTTTTGCAAGTTCTATCCAACGTGTTAGATGTATAATATGGTATAATATAAAACTTCCTCTGCATATTCTTGATACTTTTAGAAAAAGTGTGACATTTCTTTGCAAAAGAAGGGAAATACCGTGGATAAGGAACTAAAGCTGCTATAATGCATGTAAATAATGTTTACAAGTATATAATGATATAAATCTTCTAATACAAATGTATGGCATTGTCCTTGTAACAGTAAGTCTGTATCATAATTCACTGCAAATATTGAACTGTTGGGCAGTTGGATATGAAATGCTGGAGTGTTAACAGTGTTTATGTTGAGCTGCCATGTTGTTTTTAATAAAGTTACCTGCTTATCAAAACCTACACTGAATCCTGATATTTCAGAGATGGTTCTCAGTAGAATCAGTCTGTATTTGTTAGCAACACCTGACAGTAGACATTGACTAGAACAGCATATTGCAACTCATAACTGTGTGAACATTATGTAAATCTTTACCTGTTATAAACCACACACACCCCTCAAATATTTCATCATGGGGGGAAACACTTAATGTAATGGGCAGGGTTGGGGCAGGACAGTGCTAGGGATAGCACACATGACTAAGGATGGGCAGGAGAAATTTACCCCCCTGCTCCAACTTGCTTGTGTGTGTTAACTGTAAACCTAATTCTGCTCCTGCCCCAAACCTGCCATTACAGTGAATGTTGTGCCCATGATGAACATGTCAAAATGCTTATTCACACACCTATATGTAGCTAGCAACAGGTCCCCGACCATGAACCATGAAAACCATATACCTGAAGTTAGTAGAATTGGTCACCATTCAGCACAACACACTACTCATGGGTGATTTTAACTACTCTTCCATTAAATGGGAAACATACATGACCAGTAACATGCAGGCTCAGAGATTTCTGCAGTTTAACATAAATGCTGTGGAATAACTGGTCTGCACTCCCACTATCGGCTCAAATATCCATGACATAATTCTCACAGACATGGGGGATCACGGCACCACTCCCTCATAGGTAAGATTGGATCATAAATTGGTCTCCTTTGAAATAAATGTAAAGGTAGAACTCCCATCAAACCCTAAAACTGAAAGGAATTTTTCCAATGCAAATTTCCTTCTATTAAGTGATAGCATATGTAATTTTAAAGCTCCCCCTATCCCAGAAAACATGGAGGCCTGTGCAGAAGTATACACAAATGCCCTGTGCTACCACTTAAACAACTGCGTGGAAATGACAGTACCTGACAGAACTAAATCCAGGTCTAGCTGGAAAAGCAGAGTCATAAATAGACTATATGACAGAAGGAAGAAATTCATGTCTAGAAGTAAGAGTTAGGGTGCACAACAGAGAAAAAAAACTCATTAGTCTGAACAGGCAAATCAGGGAACTAATCAAGTCTTCAAAAGATACGTACAATACTAAAATAGCCTCCCAAGCAAAGAATAACCACAAAGCATTTTAGTTATGTCCACAATCTTAAGGGAAACACTCAGCAATGTACTGAGTTGGCTGTAGAAGTCACTACCTATACTCAACCTGCAGAAATATCAAACCTGCTGGCTGACAAACTCAGTTCAGATTTTACACCCTCGTCACCTTCAGTCACTCCCCATGAAATACACCCGTACTATTCCTTTGCCTGTTATCACAAAAGAAAAGGTGATCACTGTGTTCTCCAAAGCTGGAAAGACAGCATCAATGGGCCTTAATAGAATCCCAGGGTGCCTATTAAATAGCTTGAAACATAATCTAGCAGACCCACTAAAATATCTGTTTAACCACAGTCTTAAGACAGGCTTTGTCCCAGTAGGGTGGAGGACAGCAACAATCATTCTTCAGCTCAAGGGGGGACCATCAATGGGCTCAGGAAACTACAGAGCCATAAATCTGACTTGCCTCATATGCATGGAACTGATTAACAGTGACATAAGAAATTTCCAAACTCTAGGCCTGACCTAGTTAGGCTTTGTCAAGGGCAGGTCGTGCCTCCTATAATCAGGTGGACTTCTTTGAGAAGGTCACTGATGTCATGCATCAGGGAAGTCAGTACATACCAACTACCTTGAGCTGGTCAAGGCATTTGACACAATACCCCACTCAGGTATTGTATAATAAACTCACAAACATGGCCATAAATCTCTACGTCACCAGTTGGATAGTCAAATGGCTCATGGATAGGACATAGGTTATTAGAGTGGGGGAAGCCACATCCATCAAGAGGCAAATCATCAGTAGAGTACCATAGGACTCAGTGCTGGGCCACCTCCTGTTTGGGATATACTTCTCAGTTGTCAAGGCAAATGTAGATGGCATTTGGCTGACCAAGGTTTGCTGATAACTGCAAGTTGGGGGCAATCACTGACTTCCTAAACAATGCTGATATCCTACAGAAAGGACTGACACAGACTAATGACTGTTGTCAGAACCATAGCCTCAAACTAAATGTGAAGAAGTGCATAACAATACCCTTTGGAAAATGAAATACCCCTACAAATAACAACATTGATAGGACCCCCCCCCCCCAAGAGTGGACCCAGTGGTGAGAGATCTGGGTATTCAGATAGATAGATAGTAATCTCAGCTTTGACCACCATGTGTCTATGGTGGTGAGGAGAACCTTTTATGTGGCTCAGCTTATAATTAAGGGCATGGCATCCAGATCTAAGGATGTCATAGTACCACTATACACAGCCCTAATCAGATCAATAATTGAGTACAATGCACAATTTAGCATGTACCTCACCAGGCACCAGCAACAGTTAAGAGTGTCCTCAGAGGTTTCTCACCAAAATAATGCAGGGCATAACATGAATAGATGATGCTGGAGAGACAGTTAATGTGTCCCAGAGATCACCCCTCCTCTGGCGTAGGCTTCCTATTCATGTGAAGCAGAGCCCTTCCTTGACCATCTTCAAGTGCAATCTGGACCAATGGATGAAAAATCTGAAATTCAGTCCTGGGGTGCGCCCATGTCTCTTATGGACAGAGGCAGTCTGTAAAAATTGTCGAAACTCCTCTTGCTGACCATTGTTATCTTTCCTCTAGGGACAGAAAATTGAGTAAAGTCTGGGTAAAATTAGCTGGGCTTGTAAGGGCTCTGTTAAGACATTAACCTAGTAATCTTCTAGAACCTAAATAGTGGTTTTAGATACCTTTTATCTGAATGAAGATCAAAAACAATTAAAACATCCTAGATTTTACGGGTCTATATTATAGCATCGAAGTCTGAAAACTTAGAATGTTATAATATCGTACCCCATGCACTGAACGCTGGAAATAGCGAAGTTGCAGAATACCGAAAACTTTCCTAGGGAAAATATTTGGTGGGTCATTTCTGCAGCTTCGCTATTTCCTCGACTGTGGAGCGAAGGTTACGGACTGGGTTAAGGTAAGTGTGTGAACGAATGAGTGTGCGATAGGGACCTTAGGGTTAGGGAAAGGGTAAGGTGAGTGTGCGATAGGGACTTTAGGGTCAGGGAGTGGGTAAGGTGAGTGTGCGATAGGGACTTTAGGGTTAGGGAGCGGGTAAGGTGAGTGTGCTGTAGTTACGGACCTTAGGATTAGGGTTGGGTTAAGGTAAGTGGATAGCTAGTAGTGTATGTATGGTGTAGTGTATGTATGGTTTAGTGTAGTGTTTTGTGAAGTGTATGTGTGTGGATTATTTATTTGGGTGTGCTTGTGTTGTGTGTATGTTTGTCAGAACAGCAAATTTTTTTCCCTCAGAAAAAAAATCGCTATTCTGTGTTCGATTTTATGGTCTTTTGATCGAAATGGTTCGATATTATACCATTCGAAGTTTTCAGACTTCGATGTTATAATATAGGCCCAATTTTACACCAGGCTATTTTTCTGATTCACCTATTTCTTTTTTTGAATCTATGTATCTATCTAGATGTACATATAGGTACATTACACATGTATACAAAAAAAACTAAAATATGTGTGTATGTAGAGAAAGGAAATAAGTCTGTTTTGCATGAATGGGAATGGCTTGCCATGTATGTTTGTGCGTGTGCGTGTGTGTGTGTGTGTGTGTGTGTGTGTGTGTGTGTGTGTGTGTGTGTGTGTGTGTGTGTGGCGGGGGAGTTGATGTGGTATGTTTTGTATTAATGATTGTGGTGTTACTCTAACAGTGTTTATTTGCTGTGTTTAACTGAAAATAAATGAATTCTTCATGTTGCAGGATTTAGTAGTATCCTATCTAAGGATAAGGATGACACTTCATGCTCCTGTACTGGCAGGATGTCCTGTTCCAGGAATACAACATTACAAGTATTTATTTATTTATTTTACATTTGTTTTGGAAGGTCCGACTGGATATATGTCTATTTTCAGAGGAGGTCCGGGGAGAAAAGCTCCAAGTTAGTAGATTACATTACATAAGAAACATTTACAAATTAGTATAGTATACAGTCTTCAGTAAGGTTACAAACATTTATAGAACATTCTTGACACAATTGGATAAGGCATCTAAGTTTCACACAGTGTTTCACACTTAATCCCTTAATGAGCTTTAGATATTCTACCAAGATAAGTGAGATACATTTTAGAATCAAATGACCGATTTGATTAGGCAAAGGTATCCAAGATCAGCGGGTGGGAGTTAGTCAGGGTTTGAACAGGGACATTGTCAGTGCATTTGGAAGTGTAATTTGAGGCTTTTTTTGGACTGTGTTAAAGGGGGCTGGAGAGTAGGTTCAGCAGGTAGAGTTCCAAGTTTTGCCTACAGAGTTGGTGAATAGAGAGTCCCCAGCCACATTTATGCTTTTGGTTGTTTGAACCAGCAGTTTGTTAGCAGAGCGCAGTGACCTACGTTTGCAGTAGGGATTAATGATCTTGTTTAGTGCTGGTGTCTTTTCAGGGTGGTTTAGAACTTTGTGGGCTATTATAAGTTGGTTGTATTGGACACGACAAGTCCATTCAAGCCATCCTAGTTGAGTTAAGTTGATACAGTGGTGGGTCCTAGAGGTTGTACCTCTAGCAAATCTAGCAATATGGTTGTAACAGCTAGCAAGTTTGGTAAGAGTGGCTTTATTCAAGTTAGTGAAAAGGGAGGAGGCATAGAGAAGGGTAGATAGTAAGTGGGACAGATCGATAGTTCTTCTTGCCAATGGAGTGAGGAAAGGTTTGATCCTATAGAGGGAGCACATTTTTTGTTGATGGTTTTGATGGTTTGATTGACATGGGTATCATATTTTAGGGTACTGTCGACAGTGACCCCTAGGAGTTTGGTGTGAGCATCTGGGGATATAATTGTCCCATTGTTGGATCTTATAGTAAAAAATGGTAAAGACGATTTACAGGTGGGGGAAAAGATTAGCAGCTTAATTTTGTTGGGGTTTAAAATAAGCTGACAGCTTGTGAACCATTTCTCTACATCATTGAAAGTATTCTGGATTAAGGTTATAAGCTCAGTTGAGGAGGAGGCTATGCAGATTAAAGTGGAGTCATCCACGTATTGGATGCAGGTGGCCTTGGGAGTGATGGTGGGTAGGTCATTGATAAAGACTGAGAACAGAAGTGGCCCTAGTATGGAGCCTTGGGGGACTCCCAGTGTGATGGGTAGATGAGTGGATAGTGTATTCTGCCATAAAACTGCTTGTTGTCTTTCCAACAGATAAGATTGGAACAATTTAATTGCACAGTTGTTTAGTGGCAGTTTCTTCAGGGTATTGATAAGTAGTTGGTGGTTGACCATATCAAAGGCCTTAGAGAGATCTAGGAAGAGAACTGAGGTAAGTTTGTTATTGTTTTGGTTGAGGTTGATAGAGTTAGAGAAGGATAGGAGGGCTGAGGTGGTGCTGTGGTGTGGCCTAAAGCCATGCTGAGAGTTGGCCAGTAGTTTATTCTGGGTGTGATAGTGCATTAATTGGTTATGGATGCATTTTTCCATTATTTTGGCCAGTGGTGATAGTATGGCTATTGGTCTGTAGTTTGAGAGGACTAATGAGTTCCCTCCTTTATGGAGGGGAGTAATGTGGGAAGCCTTCCAGATAGAGGGGATGGTGGCTTCGGACAAGGTGCAGTTTATAATAAGAGAACTAAGGTATGCAATGGCATCTGCCCCTTTCTGTAGATTTTCTGGTGGTAGGAGATCAGCTGCTAGGGTAGTGGGTTTTAGTTTGTTAATTAGAGATCTGATGGTTGATGTAGATACAGGCTGGAAGTTAAAAGAGAGTGGGGTAGTGGTCAGGAGGAATCCTGATTGGAGCAGCTGGGAGACAGTTGGCTAGCTAGTGATTGGATGATCTTAGTAAAGAAACTGTTAAAGATGTTTGCAGTTTCCTCTGGAGTTCTTAGGTTACAAACTGATGGGGTGGGAGTGGTGGTTTGGTCGGGGGGGAGTAATTTGTTTATACCTTCCCAAAACATTTGAGGTTTGTTCTGATGTTTTTGTTGAAGGTGTTGATAGAAGTTTTTTTGTCTAACAGTATGGCTTTCTTAGTATCATTCCTTAGCTGCCAGAATTTAATATGGTCGAGTGGGTCTTTTGCGGTGCGCCATTTGTCCCATGCTTTATTTCTTGCTATGATTTTGGTTTTGGTTACTTTAGAGAGCCAGGGGGCAGTCTTAGTTTTGGCTCTAAGGGTGCAGGCAGAAGCGTGGGAATCTCGAATGGTGAGGAATTTAGCATTAAAATAGGCTACAGCATCATCCAGTGGAAGATCTTTTAGGGTGGCCAAATTGCATGCTTTGAGTTCATTTTGAAAATCAGTGGTGTTAAAGTTCTTGTTGTTTCTGATAGAGTTTTAGAGAACTTGAAGGTGGTTATCTACTTTATGCTTAATGATGTAAGTGAGTAAGTGGTCACATATCATTTGGGAGGGTACCAGTGTTGTACAGGTCTGGGTGATTGTTGATAAGAATCCAGTCCAGGATACTACATTTGTTGTAGAGCTTCTTTATTCTGGTGGGTGAGGATATGAGTAGGGTATAGCCATGAAGGTTTATGTGGGTTGTGGGAGATTCAGAGGAACAATTGTTCCAGTCAATATTAACGTCTCCTAACACCATAGTTTCATAGGGGTACGTATTAGATAACCATTGGAGGAAGTCCTCTAGGGTATTTGCATTGTTTCTTGGGGGATGTAAATGCAGGAGATGAATATAGATTTAATTTTGTTAAACTAGTTTGATAACGAGAACTTCTGCATTATTGAACAAGGGGGGTTGTTGTGGGGCTAATGTGACATCTAGTGTATTTTTAAACAGTACTGCTACTCCCCCACCTTTCCTAGACTTACGGTCTAGTTTGAGTATGTTGTACCCTGGTGGGATAACCTCATTGCCTTTAGTTCCTGGTTTTAGTCAGGTTTCTGTGAGACATAGCATATCAGGTGAATAGGCTGCTAAGAGGGCATGGAGATTATGGACCTTGTTATTTATACTCCTGATATTTAGGTGACAGGTCAGGAGAGAGAAGTAGCAAAGGATATATCTACACATGGCATGGACATTGCTTTTAAGACCCTAGAGTGCTATTTTCAAAAACTGTAACTGGCAACTTGGAAAGTAAGAAGTTTAAAAGCCTGTTTGGATGCTGGAAAAGTACCTTAATGATTTTGTAATTAACATTATGCAGATTTCTAACTACTTCTGATTATGATTTATTAAATAAAAGTCTTTCTTTTGTTCCAACTAGTTTTGTATGATATCAACAATTAATTTCAAATTTGAAAGATTTTGTAGGAAGCTAAACTTGGTGATTGTTTACTCAGATAAGCAACAAATATGGTTGTGGAATATGATGTGGCTCTTTTTAAATTTAAAAAAATATCTTTTTTCCACTACCATCTGTTGGCTCAGCATGTATATTTGAAAAGATGGATATTAGGGATCTATTTAATGAGTCTTCCTGAATTTGTAAGAGGTTTGGTGACAACCTATTATGGGATGAAAGGAATTCCTTAAATAAATTTAAAAATACTAATAATTTAAGTTTTTGGTTGCTCGTAAAGGAATAGTAGTTTTTATCTGAATGAAGATCAAAAACAATTAGTATACCCTAGATTTTACACCAGGCTATTTTTCTGATTCAACATATATTTCTTTTTTTTAAGCAAGAAACATCTTTATTAAATGATCACATATGACATAGTCAAACATAAATTTATATAAATGAAAACAAACCGTGTTGACATAATTTTAGTTGTAAACATTATACATTACAAACCATATCAACATAATTTTAGTTGCAAACATTATACATCACTTATAATCTATCCAGTCATTGTCAGTCAAACATTGCATAGCTCATTCAAATCCTGCCTTCTTTTAAACCTTGTTCCTCCTTTGCATGTATTGTTGATAACATTCCCATTTTTTCTATGTAATTTGCTCCTACCATTTTCTAAAGATCCCGTCTCCAGTTGTTTTATCTCTGTTACTATATTCATTACTTCTAGTAAAGTTGGTTTAGACTTTGGTTCCATTTTTTAGTAATTACTTTTTTGGCAGCCACCATAATTAGACTCAGCAAGGCCTTTCTATGTCTAGGCAATTCTGATTCTATAGCATAGCTCAAAAAATCATTTCCTTAGTTACACCAATTTGCTCACCCAGTATCTCTTACAGAGCAGTCTGCAGGGAATCTTTAAAGTCTGCCCAATCTTTACTCTCCCAGAAAATATGTTCCCAATTACCTCTTTCTTCCCCATCACATCTCCAACATTTGCTGTCTACCTGAGGAAAAATTCCTTGGTGTCTACTTCAGGTATAAAAATACCTATGTAAACACTTCCAAGCAAAGAGCCTAAATGTTTTAGACTTTCTTGCATATTTAGACTTTCTTGCATATTTGGGAGATATATATATATATATATATATATATATATATATATATATATATGGGTCCATATCACTACATCGACAAGTCATAACATCGACATTCAGTACTCCGACACAAAATCACCGACAGATTAAATAACCGAAATCCCACTTCACCGACATTCACAAGTTCGACAACGAAGCAGTCACTAAGTAAATGCCCCTAACCACTGCACAAAACTCCTACACGTACTAAACCGGGTCTACTTCAACACACTACACTACATAGCATACACACTAGCCCTGACCCAAACCCTAACCCTAAGGTCCGACACTATCGCACACTTCACCTACCTGCACCCTAACCCTAACCCACTTACCCACCCCTAGCCCAAGCTCCGACACTAACGCACACTTCACCTACCTGCACCCTAACCCTAACTCACTTACCCACCCCTAGCCCAAGCTCCGACACTAACGCACACTTCACCTACCTGCACCCTAACCCTAACTTACTTACCCACCCCTAGCCCAAGCTCCGACACTAACGCACACTTCACCTACCTGCACCCTAACCCTAACTCACTTACCTGACCACTCCTACCTCCGTCACTGTCGCACACTTACCGGATCGCGATCACACATTACCCTAGTCGGTCTTTCCGCTGTCGGGTTGTCGAACTTCTGAATGTCGGTGAAGTGGGATTTTGGTTATTTAATCTGTCGGTGATTTCGTGTCGGTGTACTGCATGTCGATGTTATGACTTGTCGATGTAGTCATATGGACCCATATATATATATATATATATATATATATATATATATATGTGTATATATATATATATATATATATATATATATATATATATATATATTTTATTTTTATTTTATTTTATTTTACATTTGTTAACTGGGCTAGTCTGGCTGGATACATGTCCATTTTCAGCAGAGGCCCGAGGAGAAAAGCTCCATTAACACTAATAACTAACAGTGATAAAAACTATCAAAAATTTAGACAAACTAAAAAATTTAAACACTCAGACATAAAAGCAAACAGCAAAAAACCAAATGTGAAAAATAAGTAAGGAGATTAGGAACAGTTATTATGTAGTTTAGAAGAATTCAGAGGTAGTAGGAAAAGAGATAACAGTGGGGAAGGTAGTATTCCAATGAATTAGTTGCTAGGGAGAGACTGTCAGGGAAAGAAGAGGACTGAGAAAATAGTTGTAACATAAGGAGAGTCAGTAACAAATATATATATATATATGTATGTATATATATACCCCCATTTTTTTGTGAATTACTTATCCAGTCTCTCTATCCAATCATTTCTAACCTTCTCTGACTGATTCTTATAGTTGTCATGCAATATTTTGTATGTTGTACTAATTATTCCTGTTTTAACAGCAGATTATGTTCTAGAGTCTACTAAAAACTCTAGCGGTGCTGGTCTTTTGTTTAGGATGCCTATTTCTTTTTCTTTTTTTCTTTGCCTATACTCTGATATCAATCCTTGCTAGAGAAGGCAATCTCTAACCTGCAGTCCAAATAAATTATTGCCATCTTCCCATTCTATCATCTTTCCTCTCTAGTTATTTACTCCAAATACCTTGGTGCCTTTGCCAGTTTTCTTTGATAAATTCCAGCCCCTCCTGCCTATTGTCTATATCCCTAACTGCAGTCATCCCTATCGGCAGAATCTACTTTCTCCATTCCCATGTTGGCTTAGTTTTTAGGATACTTTCTGCTACTTTATAGATATAATATTCTGAATGATTATTGTTATTCTCCTTAAAGGCCTGCATCCAAAATCCCAGTGTTTCCTTGTTTCTTGAGCTTCCCCACCATTTCATCATCATCCCATTCCCCTTTGAATTATGGTTTTCTGCTTGTGCTGTGTATAGGAGTTAACTGTGTAGCTCTGAAACACCCTTTCAAATTGGGTAAATCCAGTCTACCATGTTCTACTGGAAGAATCAGCTTATACCACTTGAATCTTGCCATTTTCCCCTCCTAGATAAAGTCTTTCAACTTTTTATTAATTGCTATCCACAACTTCTCCTCTGGTTGATAAAATATGTTTCACCTGTGTATAAGACTAAAAGGACTAAAAACATTTTAACAGCTTGTATCTTGCTATTCATATCCATATAGCACAGCTTCCAATTTCTCAGTTTTTGTATTATCTTTTGTTTTATCTCGTCCCACATATCCTTACCTGACACACCGGAATCCTTTTGAATCCATACTCCACGTATTCCTAAGTATTTGATTTTATCATGTCCCCATAAGTATGGATATTGCAGAACCAATTCATGTTTGGGTACATAATTTACAGCTATTATCTTTTTTCAGCTTCATTAATTTTGTATCCCGAAAAGATCTGAAACGGCCTCAAAATGTTGCACAACACTGAAATGTCCATTTCTGGTCTTACCATGTATAAAATAATATCATCTGCAAATACAGTCATCCTTTTTTGACTACCATACCAATTTCTCTGTATCTAATTTTCTTTGCCCGTGGTTCTAAATATAGTGCAAATAACAAAGGGGAAAAGGACACCCCTGCCTGATTCCTCTGCTAAAATAGAAACTATCAGAGAAGGACCCACCCACTTTAATTTTCACTGCTGATCCGTCATATATCATCCTAATCAATTTTATATTTTTATCAGGGAATGCAAATGTTTCCATTGCCCTGTTCATAAACTCCTAGCTTACTCTGTCAAATGCTTTCTCTGCATCAAGACCCACAAACAACAGTGGTATTTTTTTACATTCTGCTTCCCTCTGGATCATCAATGTTCTGTTAATGTTGTCAAATGTAGGCCTCCCTCCACAAAACAACATTGATCCATAAATATCAATTTTGGCCTCACCTTTACCATTCTTTTAGCCATTATAGACATAAATGCTTTATAATTGTGGGGAATGAAATGAGCCTGTATGAAGCTGGATCTGATGACCCAACACCTAATTTCAAGAAAAAAATTATTGATTATTTTACAGTACTGGATATACCTAGGAGTGATTAATAGAGAATGGATATTACAATTGAGTGCCAATTCACCCAACCCCAATAGTTTTCCATCCAGTTAAGATTTATAAAAATAGGAGTAGCCCCCCTGGATGACCTATAGTTTCTGGTGCTGGTTCACTGAATGGAGCTATTCATTTTTTCCTTGAAAAATGTTTTCCACCCCTGATAAACCGCATTAGATCTAAAATTAAGAACACTGTTGAATTTTTGCAACTAACTTCAAATATACTTTTAGAATGGCATGAGCACTTTTGTATTTTTATGTATATTCATAGACCTCAGCAAAATGGGTTACAGGCTACTAGATATTCCATAGAGAATATTGATTTATTCACATTTGAATTTGGGGATTTTCATACAGCTGATTGAATTAGTCCTGACCAAAAACATATTTTATTTTGGGGAAAGAATGTTATCTCCAGGTTAAATGTATAGCTGTAGCAGTCTTTGTGCCACCATATGCTTACCTTTTAATGTGTTATTTTGAAACCAAGTATATATGTGATGTCACTTGTAATATATTTTTATCTAAAATAGATATGTGATGTAGATATTTTGATAATTGTTGGGTTATTTAGAAATATTACTCGAAACACCAGACCTTTTTTACAATATTTAAATAATAATACATTTGGGCTTCAATGTAGTTTGCAGCCAGACCTGTTTAATGTTTTTTTTGAGATGTTATGATTACTGAGACATTAGATGGTACATTACCTATTGAAATACACATAAAACTCTTCATAAAACCTCCTTACTTTTAGTAAATGCATGTCACCCAACATATATTTAAAAAAATAATCCAAAATCTCAATTTATATAAGACTTACATGCATTAACATCACTGAACATGCTTTAAAGATCTCTCAAATTGCTTGGTACATAGATTATATAAGGTAGGAGATGTTTCTAGGATAACAGAACTATAGATCATATGATCAGCATTGTTACACTATAAAACTAACAATGAAATAATTAATATTTATGAAGTGATGGTAGAAAGACTCCTAGATTGTCTTGGAGGAGCTAGGATACATATAAGTATATAATGTGAACAGAAATTTTACAGTCATTCCAGAACCCAAGGAGGGGATAAGAGGGAGAAACCTTAAGTGGAAACTTAAGAAAGGGAACATAACCCAGAGTGGAGAAGACTGATATTAAGGACATGAACCAGGAAAAGTTCAAATAAGATAAAAAGTAGTGTGCATCTCGGTGGTCAATCTGGAAAACAGCTCAAACAGGGAAATTTAAATGAGAGGCAGAACAATCTTGATGTGAGCTAATTGTTTTGGGGGAGAATGGGATGCAGAGAACCCTGTACATGTGTTTGCGGGGGGGGGGCAAACCCTTTTCCTCAAGGAGAGCTCAAGTGAGGAAGACCCATAACTGGATGACTTCCCAGTAAGGTGGCTTTTTTTTAAAGGTGCATAGTGGGAGAATAAAACCTTGCTGAGTTAAACTGCAAGATTTTTCTTTGCTTGGAAGAACTTGGCTTTGAGTTTGCTTGCACATAGAAATCTGTGCATCATTTATAAAGACTGGTGTCTCAGCTGCATTAATTTATCATGGAGGTAGATTGTGGTGGGCATTTTAAGCACCAGTTATTATTGCCACATTCCTGAGACCTATTGCTGCCAACATGAGTGCTATTCCCCTAAAAATGAAAGATGGTCTTAGGGTTTGCAGTTGTAATTTGTTTAAAAGAGAGACACAGAGAGACAATCTTGTGGTTTATATTGAGAGTTTCCCTATATTTTTTGTTGACTGCGCCTGTATGTTCTTGTTGCTGAATTTAGAAACACAAAGTAATCAGATGAAATGTTTGCTGCCATTGCTATGTGCATGTTGCTGGAAACACAGAAAACGAAAGTAATCAACAGAAATTTTGCTGGCATTTGTTGAGTTCCTTCAACATTACAGTTTTATTTTGCTCTGAGCTACTCAGGTGTTCTGATTGGGAATGTGAAACCCATGTACTGGCCCAGTAATCAAGGAGCCTCAATCTTCACCACTAGCACCAGTGAGGGGCATGTACATTGAGAAGGATAACAAGTACACATACAGTAAAGTACATTTTCCCTTAAAAGCACACAGAGATCACAGTCAGTCTGGGGCTGGTTTCTCCCTTTATCTCCAGATCCCCAATAAGACTCCCCACTGGCACAGCTATAGGGTCCAGATCTCAGCCTAGTGGTCAAGCTGAAACCTCCAGCACCCTCTCTGTCCAACCAGTGCTTCATGTCCCTGCCCAAGTAGCTGACATACATACACATTTTGAGATATGAGTTATATACAAACACACAGACACTCCTGGGGAAGGCTGGCACAGGTTCTCCAGCTATGCTCCCTTCTTGCCTAAAGTATAAGGTAGAATTTGCTGCCAACAACCACTAATATCAGCTACTATAAGGCCCTTCCCAAAGGGTGTCCAATTTTACTGTGCAATATTATTATCCAAATAGTAAGTGTGACCGAGACTTGAAGGCTATTTAGGAGAGGCTGGTACAGTATCACCAAATACATGCAATGCACTCTAAGAGCTTAAATTATCTCTACACACAACAGCAACAGTAGAAAGGTTTAAAAATATTTAATAATAAATAAAAACACAAGACACATCTCCTCAATTCAGCACAGTGCTAGTCAAGAGTTCACATACAGGAACTTTAAAACAATACTGTAGGATAGTCTGACATAAATACAAAAATAGTTAGTCTAATCTTACTATTTTCTACCTATTTATAAGAAAAACAATGTTCTAAATAACTTACATACATACAGAGCAAAGGCAGAGTGATGCTATCTCTTTCTCTCTGAGATATCTTAAATTGATAATACATCACTGCTGACCCATTTTAGATTACATCATTCTTGACCTTCTCTGGTTCCCAGGCTAACAGAAACACAGAGTTTAACATATCTTTGTAATCTTGCACCTGCAGGAAGCAAGAGCAATAAAAGACATTTTACATTTAAAATCTAGTAACTAACTGTTGTCCTAAGACAATAGAAAGAATTCCTTCATCCAGACATCCTGTCTCCGAGCTTTGAGATCAAACAGTCATAAAATGCTTTACTTTTTCAGCTTTCTTCCAGCAGGGTGCACTGTGGTTACATTTTTGAAGTTCAGAGCCCATAACACAGTTTTTCTTACATTTAATTTTCTTACATTTTTAAAACAGCCTGTGGATTATATTAATATTTACAATGACATATAATTATCTACAAAATTCTATCTAGCTGGGTTGGCAGCCTTTCAGTTTTTCACAGGGACCATAAGATCCACCAAATAAAAGACTGAGAAAACATTTTTTTTTTGTCTCCCAAATGGAATGGCATGAAGTATTTTGTCTAGTTTTGATTAAACTGGCAAGTTCTATAAATCTTTCTACTAGAAACAATTAGTAAAGCAAGAATGACTATAGGAAGCCTGCACTAAGACTGAAATGGATAAAAATTTTGAAAACTGAAAATACTTGTACTGTTAAGACAGCATCTATGAGAATGTATATTTTGGCCTAGCACTCAAGTGTGGGGTCATTTATTGCACTGTTGTGATTATTTTGCTGCTTGTGTATCTCTGCTACCTTTAAACTACAACAAAAAGAAAAAAAAAAACAATCTTGCTTTTTCCCCACTTTCTGAAAGTTAAGAAAGTTCAGTTACAGATTTGCTGTTCTGAACGGTTTGGAAGTTTCTAGAAGGCCAGTGCCTGCTTGGACTAAAGGGAAGTCTCTGTGTTCACCAGTGGGAGTGGTTAACACTGAACAGCCTGCCTGTCCCTGGAGGAGTGGTTACTACCTAGAAGCTGTAGTTTTATTGGCCATTTTGGGTCAATTCTAAACTCCTTGATCTCTCTCTCTTAAAACCCTACAACTCTCTTTTTGCGTGGTTTTGCGCACTGAGCAGTGTCGGGCAGCACCGCCTAAACAGGTTTAAACTATTCCAGGCTCCACAAAGTCTGCTCTTCACTTTTTCCCTTAGAACTGTTCAAACTCTCAAAGTAATCACTCTATTCTCTTTCTAAAGCCCTGCATTTGCTCAGCTCTTATAAGGAAACACTAACTAACTAAAGCACTACACCCTCCTTGACTTCTCATAAGTATTAGACTCCCGATTGGTCCTTCCTGATCAAGTGAAAAATCAGTTCCCTTCCCTAATCTGATCAGTAAAAAAACAGTTCCCTAAACTAATCTGGTATGTCCAAGGGTCAGTTTCAAGGTTACTCTCCAGTCCAGCTGGTGAATCTGGGAATTTTGAGGCAATGTTACAATTGCCTTGTGTACACAGACAACCCTCTTCTCTTTCCAACAAACTCTAATACATGTGAGAGATGCAGTTACACAGCCAAACTGGAGGCAGAGCTCTCTCAACCCAAGACTGGCACAGTCAGTCAGGAGGAAAAGGTAACCACCCACACCACAAATCCAGTCTCACACAGACCTATTGCATCTGCATACCCAACACATAAACACACAAAAACATACTCGGAGGCTCTAAATAAAAATCTGCCTAAACAGCAAAGACCTCCTAAGCAGATATCCAAGCAACAGCCACCCCTCAACAATACCCACAAATCACATATCTCACAAAATTAGTGTGCCTCACAGCCCTTAAGGCCAAACAACACACCAAATACACTTGTTATAGGGACTCTATTGTCCGGCACACTGACGTCCCGCTCACCAGACTGAACAAGGAGAAGGTTACTGTAAGCTGCCTGTCGGGTGCCAGGATCCGCCACATAATGCAAGCACTCAGGTCACTGCAAAGCAAGTACAAGTATGACTCCGTCATTGTCCATACTGGTGTGAATGACCTGAGACGTACCTCCCTGGACTACATGAAAAGAGACATAGAGGAGCTTTCTGACCATGTAGCCCAGGCTGGTATGACCCTGACCTTGAGTAGCATCTTGACCTCACCAAGAATGATGCCACAGTATAAAGACAAAATGATCAGTTTCAACAATTGGCTAAAGTATTGGTGTCATTCAAAGGGGATCCAGTGTCTGTCAGCCTGGGATGACATGCTCGACAAGCCACGTTGCTTCACTAGGGACGGCTTGCACCTGTCACCCTTAGGCTTTCGTATACTGGCCAAGGCTCTTGCCACCCCCATAGTGCCTTTTTAGGCAAGGCTCAAAGGACAAACCCACCTCCATAGACAACCCAAAGATAAAAAAACTAAAGGTAATGCTACTCAATGCCAGAAGTCTAAACCTCAAGATGCACGCACTCAAGACTCTCCTCAGTATGGAGAAAATCGATGTCTGTGCAGTAACAGAAACCTGGTTCAAGGCTCCTGAGAGCACCCCAGCACTACCAGGTTATAATTCATACCATGCGTTTCGGCCCCAAAACTTGGACCAAAGCACAAAAGGAGGGGGAGTATCTATATTCATCAAAGATACCTACACCTCCAGGTTAGTGGCACTGCACGAAGCATCGGAAACCATCCATGTGCAACTAACAGCGGGCAAAACTACCTTTCAGTTTGTAGCCTGCTACAGAACACCCTCCCTATTACAGGAACCTCATTTGGCATTCCTGAGAACACTGGAGAATATGAAGGTCTCTCCAAACACTATGTTATTGGGTGACTTCAACTACCCAAACATTGACTGGGAAAACTACTCAAGCCCAAACACCCTCACCCAATGGTTCCTTGAATTTATAAACTCTAACGCAATGGAACAACTGGTCACCACTCCCACAAGAGGGAACAACATATTGGACCTGGTCATCACCAACATGGGGACTCTATGTTCCACACCAGAGGTAAACCCCTCATTGGTAAGATCAGACCATAAACAAATTTCCCTGGACATCCATATCCCATCCCCACCCCCAGCCAAGGAAATCACTGTAAAGAATTTCTCAAAAGCCAACTTTGCACTTCTCAAGACTGAGGTGGAATCCTTCAAAGCCCCTGGGCCAGAGGATAATACAGCCCAATCCGCAGAATCCTTTACAAATGCATTCTATGAGCACCTGCAGGAATGCATGGATCGTGCTATCCCAAATAAAACCAAGACTCACTCCTCCAAAAACAGGAGAGCAGTTTGGTGGACCCCGGCCATAAATAAGCTATACAACAGAAGGAGAAAGCTACTACATGACAGAGCAAAATCCCAAAAAGGGAAGGAATCTCTGATCAGTATTAGCAAGAACCTTCGATCCCTCATAAAATCATCAAAGGCCAGTTTCGAAAGAAAAATTGCCCTAGACACTACAGATAATCACAAGGCCTTCTTTAGTTATGTCAGGAACATGGGCGGAAACTCCCAGATATGCTCTGAATTGTTGCATAACGGTACAAAATATACCGAACCTACAAACATAGCCAACATCCTGGCAGACAGATTCAGCTCAAACTTCTCCCCCCCTTCCCCCCCAAAGGAGCAAACGCCTATCCCAACTGAATGTAACCTCCCTGACATCACAGATGCACAGGTGAAAGCTGCCCTCTCCAAAGCAAAAAACA
Source organism: Protopterus annectens (assembly GCF_019279795.1). Classification (NCBI taxonomy): domain Eukaryota; kingdom Metazoa; phylum Chordata; order Ceratodontiformes; family Protopteridae; genus Protopterus; species Protopterus annectens. Next base: position 1,982,877,793 of record NC_056729.1, on the reverse strand, counting down.
CAGCATCTATGGGACCGGACAGTGTCCCAGGCTGTGTCTTACACGAGCTCCAAGAAGAACTGAACCCTCACATTAAGTCACTGTTCAAACTTAGCCTTACTACAGAATATGTACCCAAAGAATGGCGTACAGCTACAGTGGTCCCACTCCACAAAGGTGGTGCCACAACGGACCCCGGATACTATCGCCCCATAAGCCTGACTAGTCTGGTCTGTAAAGCTATGGAGCGTATTATCATGGAACTCATAAACAAAGACATTGGGAGCCTCCAGACACTGGACCCTACCCAATTCGGCTTTGTTAAGGGCAGATCTTGCCTCTTAAACCTAGTTGATTTCTTTGAAACAGTTACCAAAGCCATAGATTAAGGCAAGGTAGTCCACATAGCCTACCTGGACCTCACAAAAGCCTTCGACACAATACCCCACTCGGGCATCATAAATAAGCTTACCAGCTTAAATATCAACCCCTATATCGCAAGATGGGTTGCAAACTGACTCAGAGATAGAACCCACATGGTCAGAATCGCAGGTGCCATGTCCGAATCCAAACCAGTTACAAGTGGCGTCCCACAGGGCTCAGTTCTGGGACCTCTCTTGTTCGGTATATACTTCTCTGAGGTTCAGGCTAACACGGGGGGATTATGGCTGACAAAGTTCGCAGATGACTGGGCCATAATCGAATCTCCAGCTGACACAAGCATCCTCCAAAAGGGTCTCACAGAGACGGATGCTTGGTGCCAGAGCCACGGCCTCAAGCTAAATGCTAAAAAGTGCATAGTCATCCCCTTTGGAAAAAACAAGGTGCCCACAAATTACCACATAGGTGGTAATCCATTAAGTATGGAAGAAGTAATTAGAGATTTGGGGACCAACATAGATAGTAATCTCTCCTTTGATAATCACGTTGCCAAAGTGGTTAGAAAGACCTTCTATATAGCCCACCTTATCATGAAAGGGTTCACATCTAGATCAAGAGAGGTCATTGTGCCCCTCTATGCATCACTCATCAGGCCCATAATTGAATACAATGCCCCTTTTGGGATGTACCTTATCCGACACCTACAGCAACTGGAGAGACCCCAAAAGTACCTCACCAAGAGGATCATGGGCTACAAACAGATGTCCTATGCAGCTCGACTAAAGAAACTCCATCTCTACTCAGTTGCTTACCGCCTACTCAGAGGCAATCTATTCCTGACGTACAAAGCCATGTCAAACCCAGAATTAATGGACATGCTCCACCTCAAAAAATCCAAGTCCCTTAGAGCTACATGCTCCAGGGACCTAAACCTCAGCACAAAAATAAATAGGACATGCTGGAGGGACAGATTCATTTCCCAGAGGCTCCCCTCACTCTGGAATAGAATCCCAATTCATGTTAGACATAGCCCCTTGCTGATCCTCTTCAAGCGAAATTTGGACACGTGGATGGGAAATCACAAATTTACCCCTGGGGTCTCTCCTGTGTCCCTGCTAGACAGAGGCACAGTAAACTAATCTTAAAAGGGTACCTTCTGTGACCTACTTTACAGAGGCACAGTAGGCTAATCTAATAGGGAGGCGGAAGCCAAATACACTCTGGCTAGGCTTATAAATGCCCTAAGGCAGATAGCCTAGTATCTACCTATGAACCTATGACATGAACACCAATGGTACAGTTTTGGCTATTCCAGCAGTTTGTGGCATTTACAAAACACATAACATGCTAACATTCACTCAGTAGTTGTCTACCAACATATATAGTCAAATACTTTAATTCTTACTCCTTACAATGCATAAAAATCTATGGTAAAGTACGATGAACGACAATGTGTCAGGAATACAAGCAGCGGACATCTTTAATGTAATGCTCTCCTCTTCATCATAACATGGGGCTTATACCTTACTTTCCAAAGACTAGAAAATAAATAATTACTATTATATACATATAATATGGAGTTACAGCTGCAGCATCTTTAAATATAACAGCTGAATGTGAGCATCAGAAGATGAAAATCACTATTGCCTTGCATGTGTGATGTGTATGCCTGAAAGTCAAAGGTACTGTGCTCAAAACAGCTAGCACAACTGGAAAATGGATTATTTTACCTTAGTATCCAGGTAAATTTGCTGGAAAAAAAAAACAAGGCATCAATGCAGCTGGTTTAGGTTTATTTTCTGCCTGAAAATTAGGGAAATTAACAGATAGAGTTCAAAACTCTAAGGTAAAATGTCCGCTATTATCCTGTTACTTTCTATCTTCTATTGCAGTATTCTATAGTTTCTATTATTTTCATTGATAAAATCCTTGTATGTACTGCATCTGTTCTTTTGGCTGGACCACATTTACCTGACCTATATAACACCTGCATTATGCATTTGCATAATCCTGATCCTACTTCATTTTAAACCTTCTTGTAAATATATGTATACTAAATTATATAATTTAGAGCGTCTTCTGGGTGGAGACATGCATGAATGGGCGTACCTTAGTTGAAGGTTGTGCGTCAGAGCTGGTAACTCGGTACATAAAAATCAACTACCAATCATTAGCAGACCGGAGTTCCGCTGTGGCGACCCCTAACCAGGAAAAGCCGAAAGACACAGCACTCATACCTTTAATCTTACTTGACTGTTGCTGCTATGTATGTAACATGGGGTGAACCTACAAATGGTCAGATTTGATCAGTGTTCTACCCCTGTAAATAACATAACATAAATAAACCCCTAGATAAAGATGTCAGTCAGTTCATGTAGTAACTAGAATTATGCACTGCTGATAACATTGCATTCAAGTTAAAAGTGATGAGTACAGTTGTCATCTCACAACAAGAGGTTCTCCGGTTCGATTCTCGGCTGGAGTGCCTTCTGTGTGGAGTCTGCATGTCCTCCCTGCGTTCGTGTGGGTTTTCTCCGGGTACTCCGGTTTCCTCCTACATTACAAAGAAAAGTATCTGGAGTGCTTCTCCCCAGGCATCCGCTGAAAATTGGCTTTGTTCTAAGTCAGACTTTCCCAGTAAACAAATGATAAATAAAAAATAAATAATATTGCATTTCTTACAGTGTACCTCAGCTGGTAAATTCTATTTTTGGAAGTAATGAGCTGGATGTTCAAATATAATGGTAACTAAATATGATTTTTAAAACTGGTAATTTATTTCTATAATTCTGATGTTGGAAACTGAACCTGAAATTATGCACTAAGTTTTTTTTTTTTGTCAGTATTCCTCTGCCAACATCAGTCAATCAATTTATATATATTTACTTGTGTGTGCATTTATACACGTACTTTCTCTCTCTCCCTGTGTGTTTGTGTGGGTGGGTGTGTGTGGGTGAGCGTGTGTGTGCATATGCGTGTGCTATCTACTTAGGACCTACTTACGGGCATTGGTAATTTATAGAGTAATGCAGGCCATATCTAAATAGGCAAAAACATCCCATCCACATTCTGAAATAAAAACTTTTATTTTTAAGCGGACTTTTGGGATAGCAATGATTAATAAAAGTAGATGATATAATATGAATTTACAACCCATTTAAGTCAAATTGAAGATGAGGCAAGTATTAATATTCAAACCTATTTAAGTTATGTTTGTACTTAGCCTCTGCTTATTTTGTTGAAAGAAAGCACAGTTACAGAGAAGTAAAACACATCTGATTCTCATTGAATTTTGCATAAGCTGAAAGTGTGTTTTGAATAACTATAGAGTTATTTTAATAAGTAACAATGTTACCTCTTAGGCAGTACAATGGCAGCTTTTACTACTTTGTTTACATATAGCTTTAACATTTAATTGAGATGTTATCTGTAGGTGCAGACATGCTAGTCTTTCTGTCTGAAAAGCACCGTCAAAACATTTTGACAGAAAACAAAACAGATGGGAAAGAACAGCACAAGAGCATGTAAGACTGAACCACTGTTGAAATATTCAGGAGTTAGCTTCTAGGATTACACTGAGGAGCTTTTAACTTAAAATGTCTATTTAAATATTTTAGCTGTTTTTGTACTCTAGTCAGATGAATCCTTGAGATGTCTGTGTTTAGAATAACTAAAGTACACTGTGTCCAATAAATGTAGTAAAATAAAGCTTTCATTTATTAGAACAGTATCCCAGTGTTATATTTTTAAAGCCATGCTAATGTCAACGGGACAAACATATATCAACAAAGAGCATGGTACTTAATGTATCCAGCAACTTTGCATACTGAGTAACAGATTTCCTATATGATGTAATACATAGTTCGCATAATGATCACATAATGCATGTTTATTGTATTTTTTTTGGAAAGATGGAGTTTGCAGTAAATTTTAATAGAAGAAGTCATGATATAAAGATTTAGCATTCATTTTCCAGTAATGCTATCCATTTTGTATGAGGTGTTTATTTTCCTTTCTTGGAACTGAAGATTCCAGCCTTGAAGTAAAAACATTTGAAAGCTAAGTTTAGCATATAAGAATTATTTTCTGGAGATGTGCCCCTAATTTCTCTTCATGTGTTTCCTTTTAGCTATCACCTTGTCTTTCTGATTAGTGATTGAGAGTGCATTTATCACCACTTGAATATCTGCATGTGTCAGGAAGACATAATGACCAGAAAGGCAACAGAAATTTGATTAACTTCAGCAAATTCCAAGACAATAAAGAGTGTAAAGGGTGTAAACTCAGACATGTATGTTTTGTATCATTGTGGTGTCTGATTGACCTTACTGGAAGATTGTCCTTTAGTACAATGAAGATTCATATGAATGGAATTCATGCTTAACTATTATAGTGACTACAATCATCAGTGGTATGTCAGAGCATGTAGATCTTATAAACAAATCTACAAGGTATTCACTTCACATTTGAAAAATGTCCTTGTTCCTTGTCCACATCAAAACTTTAAGGCAACTTGTTTTATAATAACATAGTCTTTGAAAACTTAGAACATTATATATTTCACTGAAAAAACAATAATATGTAAAAAATATGCCATTTTACCCTCTAAAATCTGCAGTGCAATTCCCTATGCAAGAAACATTTGTGACTTAAGTGAAATCATCATACATTCTTGGTTTTTTAAAATAAAGTCCCTCTCTACTATCTAACATTCCTTCTGATGACTAGGGGTATGTTTTTCATTTTTAGGATGCCTGTGTGAAATGGTAACAAATAAATCTGAAGCTTTCAAATAATGCATGTCCTTGTCTCAAAACACTCAGATATGGGTTTCTTAAGTTGAAGTTCTGTAGGTATATCAGATATCTCAGATAACAAGTATGTGGGAACCTCTGTCTTGATTAAGGAATCCTGCATCTCTTTTCTTTTTTAATTCCCAGACTGGTACATTTTTTGAGACTCTGTACCTTATTGTATGAACATGTTGCTTCATATGTAAATCATTATCTTTGACAAATATTTAAAACGCAGACCCCAAACAACTTTTATTTAATGCCAGGATTCATTTAGAACCTTAATTGTAATTTCACACATAAACTTTATCTCCAGTGCAAAACTTCTCAAGCAGATGTGTTTACTAAAAAGTTGCAGATGTGTTTACTAAACATTTGTTAATGAGCTTATTGTTTCAGATTTTTTGCTGTCAGACCTGGTAAAAGCATAACAAATATAAACCTCACCCTTCAGGACATAAACATTTCTGCAGGACACAAACGGTGTTATTAATTGAGCTGTGATTTTATAGATACAAAATATAACATTAATAGTTTTGTTTCCATAGTGTTCACTTTTATTTCCTTGTTCCTTTCCTTCAAAGTTCATGCTATACCCTCAGATAGGTCATGAAGTTAAGAATGACATAGAGATGAAGTTACATGACAGATTCAATTTTCTTAACTAAACTTTTCGATTCCACTTTAGTGAAACAATGTCCATTATTAAAAATATTATATCTGGAATTCCATGAGTAGTAAAACTTGTTAACTTTTCAATGATTGCTTTAGAAGACAAATTTATGGCATTTATTCCATCCATTTTTAAATAAGCAATTATCAACCTTATAAACATTTTTGAAGAACTAGGCCTGCACAGTCCACATGTAGTCTAAAACATTAATTTTCAGTCCCTTCTCATGGGTGTAAAGGTGCATAATGTGGTGATTAATTGCTCGCTTGACTCTTTGCACAAAATTGTACTTTCCTTTCTACAATATGATCCATACCAGGCCACCATATTTGTGTACAAGCCTTTCATTCTGGATCTAACATTTTCATTACCACAGAATGAGAAACTGACTATGGATACCCTCCTTCCAGTACACATTTACCTCTAACACTTAAGCCTGGTCTTCTGCATTAGTGTGTCATAGATAATGGCTCAGTTATTACAGACTAGTCTTTAAATTCATGGTCATAAACCTATAGTAACTCTGCATCTTTGACAGTCTGGTGTTTAATTTATTCAGTGTGACACTGATACACCATCCACAATATCTTACATCAGTGTCTGATAAGGGTGCTTAAGTCTGTTAGCTTTTCTGAAATGGGTAACAACCTTATCATAAAACATTTTTGGTTTATATGCTCAGAGAAGCGCTGAGCAGTATTGTTCTCTTACTGAACCCATGGGGCACATTAAAAGTTTGCTCCACCTACTCAGAGAAAGCACTGGCATTGTAACAATGCTGATAAAAGAAACAAAAAGTGTATTGCAAGGAGGTAAACCTCATTGTACCCCCACAGCCTCACCCATCTAAATATGTTCACTTGGGTCTGTTCAGGCTGAGGGAGAAAGAAATATTGTCACATAGACTGTAGGCCACTAAGTATCACTTAATCAGTGAGCTCAGTTTTGAGTCACGTGACTTTCTTAGGGTCAGTCTAAAGAGCTGAAGTAGAGGCACCTTACATGATTGTATTTGCCTTTATCAGCTATCCTGAAATATCTTACATTTAATCTACGCTACCTGTAGTGGTATGAAGTAGTTGTATCAAAATCAAAGGCTTATTTGGGGCACTGAAATGCTTATATTTTGCACTTAGCTTTGGTTGTTGCACTGTTTTTGCTATTGCTATTCTAGGGCCTAGGAAGAAGTTGTGAATGGATTCACCATTTGAAAAGTCAAACAGGAAGTCTGGGTAAGAGTTGGGACAAATAAGCCACCTCTTGTGTTTACTTGTCTCATTTTCTCATAATTCTACAAAATATCAGTAAAATAATTTATTTTCCCTTTGTGCTCCTCCAAGGCATTAATATTTGGTTTTTGCTTTGCTTCTTCAAGTTTTGATTCAGAATTATGACCTTACAACTCTCAGTAGCTCTGAAATTGCAAGACAGTCTCTGAAAACTGGAAATCCTGGATTCAGTGTTTTGAACTCTATTTCACAAACAGTGGCTTTGGAGATAAGCACGAAAGAATCCAAAGTAGCACGTTTCTTTATGTTTGAGGCTTGGAACATATCACTGTATTTAACATATTTCATGTTAAAGAAGAAGAGAAAGGCAGATTTGCACTATTAAAAAGTACATTCCACAAATATTGTGACTCACAGAAGAACCTGTCATGTATGAGACTGTTATTCTTTTACCAGACATCAATGAATTTAGGTGACTGTGCATGTTTAGATCACCAGCTAAAAGCAGAGAGTGTAAGACTGTGAATTTGGCAACTTGGATGGATCCCTAATAAAAGTCAGACTAGTTTGTGGAGTCAGAAACAATCTTTTAAGAGGCAGACTATTGAAAGAAGCTGATTTAATACTGGAAACCCCCAGATATCTGTTGGGTTGGGTCCAGTGTTTGGAGATTTCCTATTTCATTGTTTATCAGGTTCATGATTATTCTTTCCATTGTCTTGCATATGAGACTAGTCAAACTTATGGGTCTGTAAGTTTCTGGTTCTATTGATGCCCCCCCCCCCCTTTATGCAGAAGGATGATCATTGCTGCCTCCCCAGGGACGAAACTAGTCTGGAGGCTATGGTTAAATAGAGATCCTAGTGGGAATGATAGGTCATGTTCCAAACTATTCTATTTAAGAGGCATCCTGAAATACTGTCAGGACCCATCAAAACCATGTTTTTAGCCTTAGATAGTGTAGTGATGACCTGTTCTTTTGTGATAGCTGGTAGAGGAATGGTTGAAGGTATTTCTTGGGGGGGGGCTAACCAGGGAGGATAGGGTGATGAAATCTGAGCTGAATTTATTGGTCAGCAGATTTGCTATATCTTCTGGCTGGGTATAGGTGATACCATGTACAACCAGCTCCACACATTGTTGGGTGCTGCCCTTAAGAATGAAGACATAACTGAAAAATGCCTTATCGTTATTTTTAGCTTGGGAGGTCATTTTGTCACAAAACTCACATTTGAAGACTTGACTAGTCCCCTAATTTGTTTTAGACTAATGAGGGAGTTTTGCTCTGTTGTGTACATTCTCTCTTACTTCTAGACAGGATTTTATTTCTTTTGTTGTATAATCTATTTATACCAGGGGTTCTCAGGGTAACCCGCGGTGGTGGTGCTGCGGTAGCATTGTCGCCTCACAGTAAGATGCTGTCTGGTTTGATTCTCAGCTAGAGCGTCTTCTGTGTGGAGACATGCGTGAATGGGCGTACCTTCATTGAAGGTTGTGCATCAGGCCTGGCAAGCCGGTACGTAAAAATCAACTGCCAATCATTAGCGGACCGGAGTTCCGCTGTGGCGACCCCTAACTGGGAAAAGCCGAAAGACACAAGCAAACCAGGGGTTCTCAGGGTGGCTTGTTTTTGCAGTTTGCCCTTGGCTTTTTTTTTGGTCAGGTACTGCTGTTTCTATGCAGTTGTTAACATGGTCATATAAGGCTTTGGTGTACACCTCTGCAAAGGCTTCTGCCTTTTCTGGGTTTTGGGGAGCTTGGAAACTTACTATTCCATCACTTAGTAGGAGGTGGTTTGCCTTAGAAAAGGTTAGGTGGGGGGTTCTAGTTTTATATTTATTTCAAGGTAATCTGCTTTGTGTTCTGATCTAAACAGTGAGGACATTACACTTGGGGGTGTATATTTATGAGTACCAGGTCTCTGATATTTGTATCCTAGTGAGAGTGCACTACAGACTAGCTGCTCTAGAGCATTTGCAAGTCTAGAAGTCTTTGTGCTTGCATGTTAGTGGTTGTGTAAGTTTCCCAGGTAATGGAGGGATAGTTGAAATCACCCAGGAGTATAATATTGGGCTAAACGGTAAGTGATTCTATCAAATTCAGGTATGAGGTATGGTTTTCCTGGTTCATGGTGGGAGACCTGTAGCTAGCAAAGATATACTAAGAAATTTTTCATATGGTTAGTTGGACATGGAGTAGCTCAAGCATGTCATATTGTTTAACCAGACTGGAGGTGTGCTTTTCATTTGTGTAGAGGGATAAAGCTTCACCTTTTGTCCCTTCATGTGCAGTGGGTGGTCAGAAATGTGTGAATGGCATTATAGCCATGCACTGTCAGGTTGCTATCTGCAGCTCTGAACCATATCTCAGTAACTGCACAGATCTCAGCAATCTCCAGTGTTAAGAGTGTTTCTAGGGAGTGTAGTTTCTTGCTGAGACTGCTATCATTGAGCAGTAATACCTTTAGCATATCTTGAGGAGATTTTGCTATGTTGGAAGGTTTATCTGTTTAGCAATGCCTAAAAAAGGCACCATGGGGTGGATGTTATTTTGGCAATGTCCAAAAGCTTAGTGTTGACAGGTGAAGACCATCCCTGCCAAAGCAGCAATGCTTGTCAATCATGTTCTCCCAGGCTGACAAATATTGGATAGCCTTGGTGTGACACCAGTAACTAAGCCAACTATTAAAGTCAATAATTTTCTGTTGGTATTGTGGCATCATCTTTGGAGATGGTAGAATGCTTCTCAGTGCTAGCCTCATACCCTCCTATGACACATATTCTGAGAACTCAGTCATGTCTCTTTATACATAAAGCCAGGGTGGGATGTCTCAGGTCATTCACTCCCACATGAACTGTCACTGAGCCACTCTGATACTTGGGGATTTAGTGAACTGAGTACTTGCATGACCTGGAAAATCCTGGGATCCTGACAGGCAGCTGACTGTAACCTTCTCCTTATTCAGCCTGGTGAGAGGGAAGTCAGTGTATCTCACATGGAATCTCCTATGACAAAGATATTGGGTTGAGTAGTGCTACTCCCTGTCAGCTTGGTAGTTGTGTGCATGTGGAGTTTCTGTGGACTTCGTCTGGGAGGGCTTCAGGTATGGGTAAGTTATAAGTGAGCATTTCTGTATATGTAGGTCTATGTGTCTGCACCTTAGTAAGTGTGGTGAGTTTTGTATGTGTGCCACTACAACCTGTTTGGCATTTTTTGTGTCTGTATGTGAGAGTCTTGCCTCCAGTGATATTGTATAACTACATCTCTCATATACTGTATTCATCTGTTTCAGAATTGAGTGGTTATCAGTGTACATAAGGCAATTGCTAAATTGCCTCAGGTTGCCCATGTCCACCAAGCTGGATGCAGAGATAGCATCAAAGTGCCTATCCATGGTTGCATGTCCTTAATATCTGCTTTACAAGGGAATAGAATGGGGGTGTTTGGAACAGGACAGGGGATGGGTACTTATGTAATGTAATCTACAGCTAACCTATGTGACGATGCTGCTCTGTGTGCAACCAGTTGCTCTTTTTGCAGCGGAAGTTCTGAGTGCTGTAATAATATAATCTGAAGCTACCTAAATGTGACACTGCTGCTCAGCATGCAAACCAGTTGCTCGTTGAGTAGCATGTCACTGTGGAAAATGTCAAAGGTAGTTCTTATAGAGAAAAATTTAACTTCTAGTGATTGCATATATACAGAGCACCATTAACAGCTGCTCCATGAATAGCATCTTCACAAAAATTACAAGGCTTATATAAAAGCAGAAAAAGGCAAATTTTAATCTAGGTATACCCAAAGGTCATTCAGGCAAAATCACCCCTCTCCTGCTACAAGAGTGCAGACTTTAACCCTCTTAATGTAAGATGACTGGTTTTGAGCCCAAATGCTAGGGAACCCCAAAAATAAGATCCTAAAACTCACTGAAATCATCAGATACAAGGTATATAGATTCGTTTAATTGCAGAACAGCAGCCCTTACAGCAGTGTAAAATGCAACTTAAAACTCTAAGCAAGTGCAGGAAAAACAATAAATACAGATATCTACAAGAATGCCATGAATGCAATTAATACTAGTGAAAAATAATACTTATTTTAGTTTTTCTTGCAAAGGATGGCATCTGATGCAAGTAAAATCTCTCAAACTCTATGTAGTCATCACCAAGTGATGAGCAGCTCTGAACAACTGAGCCAAGACTCACGCAAATGTGAGGCTCATATAGAAGCAGAAAAAAGCAAGTTTTAAACTAGGTGTGTCCACAGGTCAATCAGGTAAGCACACAATAAGCTGTCCACCAGCAATTATCAGCTCAGATAGGTGAAATCACCCCTCTCCTGCCACAAGAGAGTAGACTTTGACTCTCTTAATGTGAAAGTACTGATTTTAAGCCCAAGTGTTAGGGAACCACAAAAACAGGAGCCTAAAAGCACTGAAAACAGCAGATACAGTGTACATAGATTCATAGATTCATACATCCTTGCTGTTCATGTTTACTACAGATTTTACTAGCTTTGCATTTGTTACTTGTTTGCTTGTGTGGAGCTTTTCTCCCTGGGCCTTCGCTGAAAACAAATGTGAATAAATAAATAAATAGATAAAAAGAGCACTACAACTGCAGAACGGCAGGTCTTACAGCACTGGAAAAATACAACATAAAACTCTAAGCAAGTGTAGGAAAAACAATAAATAGCACACAAATATTTGAGAATGCAATAAGAACAAGCAATATATGTAAGTGCAAAATAATACTTAATTTAATGTTTCTTGTCAAGGATGGCTTCTAATGCAAGCAAAATCTCTCAAACTCTCTGGCATTGTTGCCAAGTGATGTGCAGCTCTGAATAAATGAGCCATTTCTAGAATATTTTTCTTATATGCACCCCTTTTTTAAATAATTTCTTCCCATCCCTAATGAATTTTCTTATTTTTATTAGCTGCACATATTGCTTAAAATGTTACAAAAAAAGCCTGTTCATCACATTTTAACACATTTGTATATGTTTATGATGTGTCAGTGTATTCAAGCTATTTGTAAATGTGATGCATTTCATAAGGAACATATCTATATAATAAATTAGAAAATGCTAAACAGACTTACTGAAAAATAACAACCAGCAATACAGATGAACAAAGAGAGGGCAAGTTATTAGTAACTTCATGGCCTTGCAATTGGTTAGCTATCAGTAGATTGCCCTTTCTTGCAAAACATAAGGAGTTGATCTGACTAGCTGATTCTGTACACTGCATATGAAAGAAATATTTACAAAGGCAAAAAAAAGTGCCTATAATATATAATCAGGATGATGAGTGCAATTGCAGTAATGTATGCTACTGGGCAGAGCTATAAAAATAAACAGTAGTTGAATGATAGAGCTCCCTGATGGCCTGCCCTCATTACAGGAATGAGTATCCGCATTTTATTTCATGCAATAAAAGCTGAGTTCTGGTTAATTTATTTGCAAGCTGACACTTAACTTTTATTTGTGTCATTAGAGAAGTAATTTATAAAAGTGTCAGTACCTCAGCAGTTTGCACAGTTGCTTTTACTGGATACAGGATCTAACCAGACTCCAGATGTTTAGGATAAAGTTTCTTTGCTTCCGCTATACTACACAGTTGAGGACTCCCAAGGTACAGCCAGTCCATCATATAAGATGTTAAACTGATATCCTCCTTGCCTTTTCTGGTGGTAATATTACTGAATGAAGCAGATCCCATAGCAGTTAGTGAAAAAGAATAGTGGAGATTTTCCAGTAGCCCAGACACAGTTTAGACACAGCTCTGCAACTTGCTATATGTTATTCGTATTTGCCCTAAGGTCAGCCGTTTGGGTTCTTTTAATTTTACCCATTTAATTGAACTGAAAAGGAATAGAAATAAACACATTATAAATGTAACCAGTCCTACACTCACACAGTGGGAGTTAAGGGTAAGTCTTCATTCTAAATATTACAAATTTTCATTGGTAGACTTTATCATAAGATGGCATCTACCACAATCATAATTTTCCATCAAGTTAAATTAGACAACAGACTCCTTTGACAAGTTCTTCATTACAAGACCAATATGTGAAAATACTTAATATCATGGTGAGAAAACATGGCACTTTTGTTGAAGGAAGACTTCACACCACTGGAAGGGAAAACAGTAAGCAAACAGCATGAAATGGTCCTCAAGTTAGGGAGGGTAGTTAAAAGGGACCCATACTATAGTGTTAAATCTGTTTACTGAGCTGGCCCAATGTATGGAGCAAAACATGCCTCTTTGTCAGTCAGTAGCTCTCCCTTCGGGATAAGGGTGGATTTACATATCACTAGCTCCTGGCCATAGGGTGGATTACAAAACTTTACAACATTCGATTCAGAAGACTTTACATGGGATAAGTGTTTATTTATTTGTTTATTTAGGGGGTGGTGTATTAAGAGGCAGAAGGACTGGCACATACTTTGTATTTCATACCATAGTTTTTTTTTTTTTTTTTAGATTTTTATTAAACTGTTTTTATTTATTTTATTTGCTTGATTTCTTGTCTGTTGGCTTATTTATTTATTTATTGCTTAAACTTGTCATTTCAGGTATTTTAATTTTAGGTCTTAAAAGGGAATGCAGTCTAGAAATTGCAATATCCTGGGTGGCTGGGTGGTTGTGAAAGGTAGGCTACATTCTAGAAGTTGCCATACAATTACAGCAATCCTGCTTATATCTCTGGTTAAATTATAAAGGAGGAGTCATGCACACTAGACAAAGAACTAATAAGTCTGTTATCTAAGACCAGCTGAATAAGTGTTCAAGATAATCCTGACACAGTAGTAATATTTCTGAAGGATTTTCAAAAGATAAATCTAGGCAAAACAATAGGGCATGAAGGAGGAAATGATGGAAGAACTGGATCCTAAAAACTGTAATACAGCAGTTGCTTTCCATCATCACATGAGCAAAAACAAGATAGAGGCTGAAAGCTATCATTTGTGTCAGTTCAACCTCAGCTGAAATTTAAAATAATAAAATTACTGCTAAAAGACAAGTCTGACATATGTAGAAGACAGCTGAACACTGACCTCAAGCCAACATGACTGCACACCAAGCAGGTCAGGCCACAGAGATATAACAGAGTTTTTCAGTTCAATAACCCAGGTAATAAGACATTAAAGTGGTGTTATTGAAATCTAGAAATATTTTAGCAAGGCCTTTGCCATTGTATTGCACAAAAAGTTACCTTATAATACTTGGTGACAATGGGTAGAATTTAACCAGATTAAAGTAGGCAGAGCACCATAGTAAACAAAGTCTCCCTTCATGAAAGTGAGGATACGTGTGGTACACCACAGGAGTCAGAAATAGAGCCAGTCCTTTTCTGCGACTGAAGTTTCTGGGAAGAAAATTTGCATTTTTGCTGAGGATACAAAAAGATGTAACCAGGATGATGTGCAATAAATTATAGAAAGAATGAAAAGGGAGTTGGCAAGAGTAGAGGAACATGACAGTTACATTCAGGTTCCCTATCATTGATCATGTATCATTTGCTCAGGTTATGGCTACTTGATCACAGTTTCTTGAAGTTACCTTAGCTCAAGTGTAATCTTGTTATAAAGCAAGCAGTGCGGTATAATTGTATGATTTACAGAAAAATGGTCACATGATAAAGTAGATCTCCTGGGTATTACAATGTATGTTGACCCTGAAAATGACAAATTGTGTTCAAATGTTTTTAGCAACAATCATTCTGTAATACAGTACTGCATATCTACATGTAGGTAGCTGTCATCTGCAGCTTGTGAAACAATGATGTTAAGGAAGAAGTTATTAGATTGCCTGGGCTGGTTTCTAAAGAAAAGAAATTTTGGGACAAATATATCAAACTACAGAAAAAGGGTAACAAAGTGAAAAATGATGCTGTATAATAATAACAGACATAAGTGGCAAGTGTAATATGTGTTATAGGCCAATTTTAACAGTGAACAGGAGCAAAGGAATAGGAACAATACTATGCAACGGATCATGGATACCATATAAACAATACTATGCAACATATCATGAGTACCATATAAACAATACAACGCAATGGATCATGGGTACCATATAAACAATATTATGCAACAGATCATGAGTACCATATAAACAATACAACGCAATGGATCATGGGTACCATATAAACAACACTATACAAATGATCATACATACCATACAAACAATATTATGCAACAGATCATGGGTACCATATAAACAATACTATGCAACAGATCATGGTTACCATATAAACAATTTTATGCAACAGGTCATGGATACCATATAAACAAAATTATGCAACAGACCATGGGTACCATAACATAAACAACACTATGCAACAGATCATGGATACCATATAAACAATATTATGCAACAGATCATGGATACCATATAAACAATACTATGCAACAGATCATGGGTACCATATAAACAATATTATGCAACGGATCATGGATACCATATAAACAATACTATGCAACGGATCATGGATACCATATAAACAATGTTATGCAATGGATCATGGATACCATATAAACAATGTTATGCAACGGATCATGGATACCATATTACCAATGCTATGCAACAGGTCATGGTTACCATATAAACAATTTATGCAACAGGTCATGGATACCATATAAACAAAATTATGCAACAGACCATGGGTACCATAACATAAACAACACTATGCAACAGATCATGGATACCATATAAACAACATTATGCAACGGATCATGTTTACCATATAAACAACACTATGCAACAGATCATGGATACCATATAAACAATGTTATGCAACAGATCATGGATGCCATATAACCAATGCTATGCAACAGATCATGGATACCATATAAACAATATTATGCAATGGATCATGGATGCCATACAAATAATATTATGCAGCAGATCATGGATACCATATAAACAATACTATGCAACAGATCATGGGTACCATATAAACAATACTATGCAACAGATCATGGGTACCATATAAATAATACTATGCAATGGATCATGGATACCATATAAACAATATTATGCAACGGATCGTGGGTACCATATAAACAATATTATGCAACGGATCATGGATACCATATAAACAATATTATGCAACAGATCATGGGTACCTTATAAACAATACTATGCAATGGATTATGGATACCATATAAACAATAGTATGCAACGGATCATGGATACCATATAGACAATAGTATGCAATGGATCATGGGTACCATAATATAAACAACTCTATGCAACAGATCATGGGCACCATATAAACAATACTATGCAACAGATCATGTGTACCATATAAACAATACTATGCAACGGATCATGGATACCATATAAACAATACTATGCAATGGATCATGGGTACTATAATATGAACAACACTATGCAGCGGATCATGAATACATATAAACAATACTATGCAACAGATCATGGGTAACATATTAACAATACTATGCAACAGATCATGGATACCATATAAACAACATTATTCAGTGGATCATGGATACATATAGACAATACTATGCAATGGCCCATGAGTACCATAATATAAACAACACTATGCAACAGATTATGGATACATATAAACAATACTATGCAACAGATCATGGGTACCATATAAAAAATACTATGCAACAGATCATGCGTACCATATAAACAATATTATGCCATAGATCATGGGTGCCATATAAACAATATTATGCAACAGATCATGGGTACCATATAAACAACAATATGCAACAGATCATGGATACATATAAACAATACTATGCAACAGGTCATAGGTACCATATAAACAATGCTATGCAACAGATCATGGGTACCATATAAACATTATTATGCAACAGATTGTGGATACCATATAAACAATATTATGCAACAGATGATGGATACCATATAAACAATATTATGCAACAGATCAAGGGTACAATATAAAAAATATTATGCAACAGATCATGGATACCATATAAACAATATTATGCAATACATCATGGGTATCATATAAACAATACTATGCGACTGATCATGTGTACCATATAAACAATACTATACAACAGATCATGGGTACCATATAAACAATACTATGCAATGGATCATGGGTACCATATAAACAATACCATGCAACGGATCATGGATATCATACAAAAAATATTATGCAACGGATTATGGATGCCATATAAACAATATTATGCAACAGATCATGGGTACAATATAAACAATACTATGCAATGGATCATGGATACCATACAAACAATAGTATGCAACAGATCATGGGTACCATAATATAAACAACACTATGCAACCGATCATGCATACCATATAAACAATATTATGCAACAGATTATGGGTACCATATAAACAATACTATGCAACAGATCATGGGTACCATATAAACAATACTGTGCAATGAATCATGGATACCATATAAACAATAATATGCAACAGATCATGGATATCATATAAATATTATTATGCAACAGATCATGGGTACCATATAAACAAGACTATTTAGTGGATCATGTTTACCATATAGACAACACTATGCAATGGATCATGGATACCATATAAACAATACTATGCAACGGATCATGGGTACCATAATATAAACAACACTATGCAACAGATTATAGATACATATAAACAATACTATGCAACAGATCATGGGTATCATATTAACAATATTATGCAACGGATCATGGTTACCATATAAACAACACTATGCAACAGATCATGGATACCATATAAACAATGTTATGTAACAGATCATGGATGCCATATAACCAATGCTATGCAACGGATCATGGATACCATATAAACAATATTATGCAACGGATCATGGATACCATATAAACAATATTATGCAATGGATCATGGATATCATATAAACAATATTATGCAACAGATCATGGATACCATATAAACAGTATTATACAACAGATCATGGATACCATATAAACAATATTATGCAACAGATCATGGGTACCATACAATCAACACTATACAACTGATCATGGTTACCATATAAACATCACTATGCAATGGATCATGGATACCATATAAACAATACTATGCAACAGATTATGGATACCATATAAACAATTTTATGCAACAGATCATGGATACCATATAAACAATATTATGCTACAGATCATGGGTACCATATAAACAATATTATGCAACAGATCATGGGTACCATATAAACAATACTATGCAACAGAACATGGGTACCATATAAACAATATTATGCAACAGATCATGGGTACCATTATATAAACAACACTATGCAGCAGATCATGAGTACCATATAAATAATACTATGCAACAGTTAAATGGATACCATATGTCCAAAATGACAAAAAATACACCGAATCCACAGACATTGCCAACATCCTAACTGACAGGTTCAGCGCAAACTTCTCCCCCCCCCCACCAAAAGGGCAAATATCTATCCCAGCAGAGTGCTGCCCCCCTGACATCTCAGATGCTCAGGTAAGAGCCGCCCTCTCCAAAGCAAAAAACACAGCATCAATGGGACCAGACGGTGTCCCGGGCTGCGTCCTACATGAACTCCAAGAAGAGCTAAACCCAAACATAAAACTACTGTTCAATCTCAGCCTTACTACAGGATATGTACCCAAAGAGTGGCGTACAGCAACAGTGGTCCCTCTCCACAAAGGTGGTGCCTCAACAGACCCTGGAAACTATCGCCCCATAAGCCTGACTAGCTTGGTCTGCAAAGCTATGGAAAGGATCATCATGGACCTCATAAATAAAGATATTGGGGACCTACAGACACTGGATCCTACCCAGTTCGGCTTTGTTAAGGGCAGATCCTGCCTCTTAAACCTGGTTGACATCTTTGAAACAGTCACCAAGGCCATTGACGAAGGGAAGGTGGTCCACACAGCCTACCTGGACCTCGCAAAAGCCTTCGATACAATACCCCACTTGGGCATTATAGATAAGCTCACCAGTTTAAATATAAACCCCTATGTCACTTGATGGGTTGCAAACTGGCTCAAGGACAGAACCCACATGGTTAGAATTGCTGGAGCCATGTCAGACTCCAAACCAGTTACAAGTGGCATCCCACAAGGCTCAGTCCTGGGACCTCTCTTGTTCGGTATATATTTCTCGGAGGTACAGGCCAACACAGAAGGACTGTGGCTGACCAAGTTCGCAGATGACTGCAAACTGGGTGCCATAATCGACTCTCCAGCCGACACAAGCATCCTCCAAAAGGCCCTCATAAAAACAGACAACTGGTGCCAGAGCCATGGCCTCAAGCTAAACGCCAAAAAGTGTATAGTCATCCCCTATGGCAAAAACAAAGTGCCCACAAATTACCACATAGGTGGTAATCCATTAAGTACAGAAGAAGTAATTAGGGACCTGGGGACCCAAGTTGATAGCAATCTCTCATTTGACAACCACATGGCCAAAGTGGTTAGAAAAACATTTTATATAGCCCACCTAATCATGAGGGGATTCACATCTAGATTAGGGGAGGTCATCGTGCCTCTTTACTCATCCCTCATCAGGCCCATAATCGAGTACAATGCCCCTTTTGGGATGTACCTTATCAAACACCTGCAGCAACTGGAAAGACCCCAAAAGTACCTCACCAAGAGGATCAAAGGGCTCAAACAGATGTCATATGCTGCCCGGTTAAAGAAACTCCAGCTCTACTAAGTGGCATACCGCCTGCTCAGAGGCGACCTGTGCCTGACGTATAAAGCCATGTCCAACCCGGAATTAAGGGACATGCTGCACCTCAAAAAATCCAAATCCCATCGAGCTACACGCTCGAGAGACTTGAACCTCAGCACTGAAATAAATAGGACATGCTGGAGGGACAGATTCATAACCCAGAGGCTCCCTTCAGTCTGGAATAAAATCCCAGTCCAGGTTAGGCAGAGTCCCTCATTGACTCTCTTCAAGAGGAATCTTGATGAGTGGATGGGAGATCGTAGGTTTACCCCGGGTATCACTTCTGTGTCACTGTTAGACAGAGGCACAGTATACTAACCTCGAAAAAGGGCATAGCAAAATTAATTAAAAATGGGTGGTGAAAGCCAAACATACTCTGGCTAGGCTTATAAATACCCTAGGGCAGATAGCCTAGTATGAACCTATGAACCTATGAACCTATAAATGATACTATGCAAATGATCATGGATAGCATAGAATGCCTAGCCATATACACCTTTAAGGAGACACACTTAAAATGTATAGCTAGCCTTTTCAAGCACTTAAAAAGTCCTTACTTCACAAATCAACTTTGTTTCGCAGTGCATACAGTGATGAAATTACTAGCATCACCGAGAAGAACTGGAATATCTTGAATTGTTTAAGTTAATAGATACCAATGCAAATTATGCCTATAAAAATTCTAATCTGAAGGCTATATTTGAACATATGTTGACACAGAAGCCAGCACTAACATACCCTACACTGCAGACAGTGCAAGAGCATCTATGTCAACCTCTGCATTAGCTTGTGTAATCAAGAATAGATCAAATTAAACTTTGTATTGTTTTAATTGCAACACACGTTTGTTGTCTGTCTTGTCCAGTCTGGATATTTGAATATCAATATATAATTCAAATGGAGCAGATGACACATGTCCTCAACCAGCATTCCAAATCTTATACTCCATTCTGAAAATGTCTTTTTTTAGTATTTGAGGGCGTTTTTTAACACCAGTGAGGGGGATATGGAATCAGTGCTACCATACTTTCAGCTGCATGTGTAGCTTAGATTAAACTCCACTGCAGCACCACATACTCAGTCTGTGGCCACTTAAAATTAAAACTGGAAAGACAGGAGTGCCTTGCTTGTGGAGGACACAAGTACAGATTTAAACTAGTAAGAACAATGTTCATTGTATTAGGAATGACTTGCCTTCTTGTTATTGTCAGGAACACTGGAAGGTGTCTAGTTTATTAAGAAAAAATATTATTTATGTTGCTTTGTTTTTATTGGTGGATCTCCAACATGTGACTAATGTTCTTGCCTATACATCATTGCAGTGTATTTCACTGGCTTATTCTGAAGAAGTCTCACTAAAATAATGGGATGAAAGCATTCAGTTACATGTGTTGCACTGTGTCCTATTGAACTGGGTTTTGTGAGCCAAGGTATTAAAGAGGAAAGGACAGCATGCATAGTACTGGTACGCAGATGAAGAGGCACTGTAGTAGAAACAAGAAGTTATACGTCTGATGCATAGGTAGGCGTTAAGACCTCACTGGGTCATTAATTAAAGGTCTTCCATGCCAGTAACAAATTCAGACAAGTGAATCAGTACCATCAACTCAGAGACACAGCTTCCAGTTACTCAGATTATGTTTTGATGGCACATGATTAACCAGAATGTAATGTCAGCAAATTAAATTCCTCTGTGAACAGAATAAGTGATCATTGAAAAACTGCGTGCGGTCCAAAGAGATCAGAAAAAAGAAGCGTGCAGTTCTGGAGATCTAATTTTTGGCTGAATATATACAGAATAAAGCCAAGACTAATAACTATGTAACAGCCCTATTGCTTCCAGTTTAATGAAGCTACTAATTTAATGAGCAGGCCATTTGTTATCAGACCCTTTCCTGCTTTGTGAACTACAACTCCCCTCTGCCAATCTTCATGAACGTACTGTGCTGCTATGATTTGTTGAAAAAGCTAGTTAAAGGCATTATCAGTGGAGGGTTGCAAAAAGACGCCTGGTCTACGCCAAAAGGCATATGAAGAAAGATACAGCAACTTAATATATACAATCCTAAAGTCAGAAAACAGAGTAGAATAAGATAGAAATATTTAATTATCCCAATGTTGTCAAGAAAGCCAGGGTGGGTATATATATTCTTATATAAAAACACATACCTGAGAACAAGAAGTCTGTAAATGAAGGTAAATACAGAAGTTTCAAGGGAGATATAAAGACATTTTTTTCAAGGAATAAAATAATTGATAACTGGATCAGCATCCTTGAAGATGTGGTGGGCCTTAAAAACAGTGACAAAATACCAGAATGCATGAGAATAGCTAAAAAGCAGTCCTGAAGTAGGAAAGAATAGAAAATACATTGTTCATTTACTGCCATATTCACGTTATCTAGAATGCATGGCAATGGCTAGCCTTCTATCAGAATGTGTGTTTCTAAAGATAAATTCATAAGACTTGGGGTGGGTAACACTATATTTCCAAACATATAGTATAATTGCTACTTCTATGATCAGGACAGGGAGCAGTGTTTAGATATAATGAAATCCCCACTGACCACTGACTAATGTACATTTATATTCAATAGTTATGTCATGATTCAGCTTCAGTTACAACTTTAAGAGCATGTTACCAGACACTTAACAAATTAGTAATGACAGGAGAACTACAAATAATAAATAAATAAAATATCTAAAAAAAAGCAAACTAAAACAATGAAATATATAAAACATTAAAGACAACAGTAAAGCAAATGTCAGACATATAAACTGTTTGAAGGCATCAAGAAATACTAAATCCTAAAACATAATATAAGTGTAAGCAGGGGACATCAATCAAAGGGTAATCAAAATAAATATAGCTATCCCTTTCTTAAAACCAGCCAGGATAGGATAATTTTGCAGCCAGTCAGCCAGCAAGTAGATTCCACACATAAAGACCTTGGGGACTAAAAGCCCAACAACTAAAAGATTCTAAGTTATAGGATGGAAAAACTAAGCGATCCTGTGATGCATAATGTAAAGGTCTGACAGGCCTATACAAGACAGAAGGTTTTGAAGCTATTCAGGATTTAGACTGATCCATTTCATTTGGTTATATACACATGTGAGTGTGTGTGTGTGTGTGTGTGTGTGTGTGTGTGTGTGTGTGTGTGTGTGTGTGTGTGTGGCAGGGGCATTTAGTCTCAGCTTCCCATATGCATACTGTTTTCCATTCTATTGTTCCATTTCCCTTTGCTACAACTGTAACTGGAGTTTTTTTTAGACAGTGCAAGGTACATCTTTTTGCAAACCATAGCATCAACCTAGGAGTTCAGGCAATTTATAAGAACATCAGTGACATTATTTCTTTAAAACTGCCTCATTAATTAAAGTTCTTCCATGCCAGTAACAAATTCAGACAAGTGAATCAGTATTATCAACTCAGAGAAATTTAACACAACTTCCAATTACTCAGATTATGTTTTTATGGCACATGATTAACCAGAATGTAATAGTATCAAATTAAATCCCTATTTGAGCAGAATAAGTAATCCCTAAAAAACTGCGTGAGGTCCAAGGATGTCAGCAAAAAAAAAAAAAAAAAATACAGAATTGAAATTCATTGTTTTCAATGGTGCTATATACATTTTTAGCAGTCTTTACTTTTACTAAAAATGTAACATCATGTAGACGTTTATGTTATGTATTCAAAACATGGATATCAAGTAATTCACCTTGTGAGTGAAACTCAATACAAAGCTAGATTAAATATTTAACAGGTACAGGGTTTAAAGCCATTTGCACCTCCTGGCACTCTTCTGTGATAACCACTGACTTATGGTATTGCTCTAGCATGAGATTAGAGTTTAGTAGTGGTGAGTGGTGGTTAACAAAAGCTTGATAATATCCGTTCTGACTTCGGAAATGTGCTTAACAAGCCTTTATTTTACCCAGTTTTGGAACATAATTGTAGTGCACCACATATGACTATAGGAATATGTCAGTACCTATTATCTATTAAGCTAAGCTCAGAAATATATCCATAACTGAAGTTTTACTGCATAGTTTAGTGCAGAGGATTAAGGCTATGAACTGCTAATAAACTTCATCATTGAGTCCTAGGCTTGATTCCCCCAGCCGCCATTTGTCTGCTTTGTGATGTGGAGGAAATCACTTAACCAGATAGTCCTCCTAGATCACCCCTTGAAAAGAGGCACTTGAACACTTATGCCAGGTGTGTTTATCCATTTATCCAGTTACAGATTAAAACAAATTACACACACACACACACACACACACACACATATATATATATATATATATATATATATAGGGAACCACTACTAAATCCCAAAAACCCAAACTACTGATGCCCAAAATCCTGAGACCAAATACCTGAAACACTAAAATACCGAAATATCAAAACTGCGAATTTCAAACTACTGAAAATTACACTCAACATACACCACACACATACACATACACACACCGTCCCCCAGAACACAAACACACAAACCTAAACTACAGACAAGCAGGGGGGCAAACTCCCCTGCACCCCTACTTAAATATTCTAACTCCAAGGTCGCACTACATACACAAACACACAAAACACCGCCACACACCTACATTCCCCTCGCACACACACATCACAGTCACAGCACACACTTACACACTAAACCCTAACCAACACATTTAAACATAGATACTTACCTCACTTCCACCATATCACTACACCAGAAGCGCGGATGTCAAACTCCCGAGGATCGGGATTTTGAAATTCGCGCTTCTGGTCTTTCGGTAATTAGGGGTTTCGGCTATATAGTCTTGAAAGTTTGAAATTCGGTATTTCAAACTTTTGAGATTATGTAGTGATCCCATATATAGATATAGACATAGATCTCTCTCTCTGTATTTATATATATATATATATATATATATATATATATATATACATATCACTATCTGTCTTTCTGTCTGTGTATAATTTTAAGGATTTCTGGTCACATGCATTTATTTGTGTGGACATGACTATATTGATATACAAGGCAATCACGAATAAAGAAATGCATTTTTTTGGCTTTTAGAGTTAAGCGTTTCACTTAATCATAGATTATTTGACAGTCCTTAATTAGATGCCAAATCAGTTGATTGAATGATTCTGGATGTAAACTGAATGCCAAGTAGAATGGCTAAAAAAGGCAGAACTGTTTAATAATGAAGAGCATCTGCCAAATTAAGTTAAAATAAGAACTCTAACAAATCTTGATTTTCATTTTATTTTTAATTAGCTTCAGCAATATAACATACTTAAGGGAAACCAGATAGATGAAGCCATTATGCAGTAATCCTTAATTCATGATGACTTTATGGGATGGCAGCATGAGTGAATTAGTCATGCATGCAATTGATCTGTTTGTAATTAAACAGGAAAAATAGCTCACACATTGTCAAAATAATACATTTTAAATATGAATGTTGTATGATGTTTTATAAACCAAAACAGGTTGCTGCATTAATTCAGAACTATGGATTTATTATATCACACTTATATTTACAAAACACATTACATTGCGGTATTATTTTGATAACCACCATGCAAAAATACATTCTTAGTCTTAAACTATATTTTTACCTCAAAGTCAGATGGTAAGTGTATGTTTATTTAAGACTGTGTTGATATTATATTACATCATTTTGAACATAGTGATAATGGTGCTGCATATTTTTAATAACAGATATTGCCAATATACTGGCCGACAGATTCAGTGCCAACTTTACCCCTCCCCCCAGAAGGGACCAGTCACAATACCAGTAGATTGCAAGGCACCCAGTATTACTGCTGCACAGGTTAAAACAGCACTGTCCAAGGCCAAGAATACAGCTTCTATGGGACCTGACAATATCCCTGGCTGTGTTCTACATGAACTACAGAGTGAACTGGCAACTCACCTGTGTGCCTTGTTCAATCACAGCCTTACCTTTGTCCCTACTGAATGGTACACTGCTACAGTCATCCCTCTCCACAAAGGAGGAGCAACTACAGACCCTGGAAACTATCGCCCCGTTAGCCTGACGAGTCTGATATACAAAGCTATGGAATGCATCATCATGGACCTAATAAACAAGGATATGGGGAATCTCCAAACTCTGTATTCCACACAGCTTGGTTTTGTGAAAGATAGATCATGCCTGCTCAACTTGGTCAACTTCTTTGAGTCAGTCACCAGAGCTGTGGATGAAGGCAAGTTGGTTCATACAGCCTACCTTGATCTGGCCAAGGCCTTTGATACCATTCCCCACTCAGGAATCAGAAAAACTCACTAAGCTAGGTATCAACCCCTATATCACTTGATGGGTTGCAAACTACCTCACAGGTAGAACCCACAGTGTGAAAGTAGCTGGCTCCAAGTCAGACTGCCGCCCAGTCATGAGTGAAATCCCACAGGGTTTGATCCTGATTCCTCTCCTGTTTGGTATCTACTTCTCTGAAGTCCACCCCAACGCGAAGGTACTCTGGCTGACAATGTTCACAGATGATTGCAAGTTGGGAGCTATTATTAACTCCCCGAGTGATGTTGACATCCTACAGAAAGGCTTCACTGAGGCCAATGACTGGTGTCAGAACCATGGCCTCACTCTTGATGAATGGATTGGAAAAAGAAAATTCACCCTAGGGATCACTCCACTGGCTTTACTCAACAGAGGCACTGGGAACTAAGGTCAGGTGGCACGATGCCAGGGTAATCCTATGGGCTAGACTTGTAAAGACCCCAGGGCCATTAGCTTAGTACACACTTATGAACCTATGAATAATGTTTTGTATTACTCTCACTATATTAATTTATTCATTCATTAAGAAAACGTCACTCACCTGAAAGACAGGAATAATTTTTGAGCACAGGTACTCTCAAACACAGCTTATAAGTAGGTCACCAGCTTTGTGAAATTTAAGAGTAGGACTACCACAACTGATAGTATTATCTTGGTCCTTGAAAGCTACTAGGCTGAGGGATCACATAGTTTTAGCAATGGCAATTTTGTCAAAGAAATTCAACCGTGGAAAATTCATTGAAAGACATTTTCAGTGAATGTAGCTGTACTCACTTTTTTATTTTGTATTCAATTTTCAACTGAGAATATGTTTTTTTAGTAGTTTGTCAAGTTAAGGTGGTTTTCATATTTCATATATATTATATTTAATGATTTGTGACTTATGTGAACTGTAGTTGTAGTTCTGTTTGTTTGTTTGTGTTGTGGCACACAATGTTGCAGGTGGGGAATGGGATAAAGTTTCAGTGTAGGTGATCTTTTTGCATTTCACTTCTCATAACGGTAGAGTTTGTATATCTATAATTAAAAGGGTTTGAGATATTTTACTAATAGTTTTACATTTTTAGTGATACTATCATTTGTAATTCAGATGTATTTACTGGTAACCATTTGAAATATTAGAGCTGGTTTTAGCGAGTCCTGAGATGCTGAGACTGATTGGCTAAAAAAAAAAAATATATATATACATATATATATATATATATATATATATATATATATATATATATATATATATAAATTTTCTCTTCAACTGTATTTTTGAGTTTTTTTTTCTTTGTTGGCACGCAACTTTATGAGTTCTTACATTTCAATAGGGAGTCATATTTACTTTATGTAGTGCTCTCAGTGCATAGGGTTTCAATAAATCTATTTTGAGAATCAGTCATATCCATTTTAAGTGCAGTCATTATTTTAAATGCTACTATATTCAAAAAGCCTTGACCACTTCTTTTCTAGAGGAAGCATGCGCTAGCTATAATTTTAAATTACTAGCAAATTGATCCTTTGGGTTTTAAAAAGAAAGGGCTCAGAAAGATATTCATTAGTTTAGGTATCACAAAATGCATCATGATAGTTTCTGGAAATTTCCAAAGGTTTATCCTCACAGCTCCAGTCAGGTTAAGATGCATTTTCTTTGGCTAAACAGTTAATATTTTAGGAATAACCTTTTTAGAAAATCTGGGAAGCAGATGTAAACATTTAGATATATGTATATCTTTCTCACACATTTTACATGATTTCACATCTTGGGGAGAAAGGAAGCTTGTCCATATCATCTCTAACATGGTGCTTGTAAGTCGATATCATAAGAAGATCTAATATGTCCAGAGGTCAAACAGCAGGATGCAAGAACAAGGTTCAGAGGACCAATGATAGTACAGAGGTTTTCTTATTCCTCCCTGTGATGCCAGCAACAAGGGTTCAGTGATGAAACCTGGTTAGCAGAAGGTTGGCTGGGCAGAGGTAGGATCAATCCCTTTGGTAAATATCCAGCTCGGTGGGAGGGGTGCAAGCATAGCTGTTAGTAACTTCTTGGTGTTACTGGTTATAGCAGTAGCAGTAGTAGCACTTTCCATGAGAGAAAGAGCATGACTGGGGACTGCAGTGACCTGCATGCTCATTAGGATGAGTGAAAAAAAATAGAAAATAGGATACATACCTCATTCTGTCCATGTCATGCCATGTTTGCTGCATTTTCTATCAATGCAGCAGCCCTTCCCCTGCAGACTTTTGACATTGTATTCTGAATGCAAGCCAGAACATATACCAGGTGCTGAGGGATGCAGTGTTTAACTTAATGTAGTGCACTGAAGGTGTCATCCATTAATGTGGTGCTCGGACAGGAAAAAATGCAGAGGCATAGTGGATTGGGAAGACAGCACTGCTTAGCTGTGACCATGAATATGGCATAGGTGTGGGGATGCACCATTAATGAGGTCTGCTAAGGAGAATTAAGCAGTTTAAGTATAAAAAGAGAGATTTTAGATAGGAGACATAAAAAAGGAGTGAGGAAGATGGAAGGTTCAGGGCAGAGAAAGAGGTAATCAAGTAAGAGCAGATGTTTGAATAGCAGAATGTTCTTAAGAAAAGGAGGGGATTGCGATTAAGAAAAGAAGTTTAATCTACATAATGATATATCTACACCAGAATTACTTTTCACTTGTGCTGTGAAACTCTCTGAACTGTCCCGTGACATAAATGAAATAAATCAACATGACTGCATTCACTTCACAGATTAGTATAATCAGTTTTTTAAATATTCACACAGGTACAGCTAGTGAAATAAATCACAGTAGGTAGCAAACAGATAGGTTACTTGTTTCTCAGGTGTGACTGTGTGTAAATGGGGTTTTCTACTAATGTACACTGATATTGCGATGTTAGAAAGGGTGGATTTCACATAGGATATTGTTTTCACATCGGGCAGGTGTCTGGGTAAGATCAACAATGCTGTAGGGGGTACTTAAAGAGTGCGGCTTTCCTAGTAAATGGGTGTTTTGTGGAAGGCAAGTCATTTTCAGTTTCCTGGTAGGAAAATAATGTCATCTTCCTTTACAAGCTAGAGTTTGGGTTAACAGTGAAGTGGTCTCAATGAAATGAAATGAATCGGCTCAAAACGTTGACTACATTCAGCACTTAAATAAAGAGCTTTAAAATCTAATAGCTGCAATTTGATTTTACTAGTTTACCTGGGTCTTGAGTATATCAAACAAGTTGCAGGTCAACACAGTGGATAGATGGAGTTCTCATATGACCTACAGATATAAGACATTTAGCTTTTGATAAGTTGTTTTTAGTAGTGGCTAGAATCGCTTCAGCTATGAAAGAAAAGAAATAAACTATTGCTTGGGATGCTCTTCCTCAATTGTAAACACTCACAATCTGACTGTTACAATAAAAAAGTACTGGGGCAGTTTATTTACCCCAAAAATTCATATACCAGCTCCATAGTTGTACAGTGTTGAGGCCAGAAGAAACTCCACAAAACTGTGTACAGTGGTCTTGGGTAGTCGTGTTTTACTCTAATGTGAGTGTGCAAATGAGTTCTGATATTTAACATATTGAGGACATATAGGGCCATAGAATAATAATCAAAATTTGTCTTCTAAATATGATTTTATCAAAATTACATTTGTTTAATAGTTTTTAGCATTTTTAAAACTGACCTTATCCCTCTCCATAATTGAGTGTCATAGCTACCCTTTGATTTGTTTGAGTACTTCATTTTAAAATAGAAAAATATTCGAGAAAATGTTGATCCACACATTCATTAAGCATTTGAATATCACTCAGTTTAAATTCATCACTTTGCATCAACTTTGCTAAAACTCATTCTTCATCTACTTCATGTGGAGTTGAGGTATATAAAGCACAAACATCAACGATGAACAAAAATTGTAACTCCTTAATACTAACTTTTTGTAAGTTTTCTATGAAATGAAGCTTGTCTATTATAACTGAAATAGAATACTGATAATATAATCTGGTAAAATGGGTACATGCTCAGGTTTGACCCTCTGGATGCTAGCATTGGCTTTAATGAATAATTATCCTCATTGATTCAAACTGGGAATGCCAAAAAAGAATCCCACATTCTGAAAGGAGGAACCTCAAAAAACTGAAATAGGTCTTTACCAATTTTTCCAGTGTAAACCAGTTCCTCAAATCCATTCCCCACTTGTCTATCTTCTTGTCTATCTGCCCACCATCTCAATACCAATCATTACTTTCTTATAAAAATGTCATCTGCCAAAATGTCTAACATTTTTAATTCATACTCACTGGAATACATTAAAATGAGTGAACCATCCATCTCTGCTTTAATTATTCTTAATGATGAGTTAGCCTTAATGTTTTTTTAAATACCTCTGTCTTTTCTGTACAAACTATCCCCAGGATTCATGAGGTGCAGGCGTAGCGTCGGCGTTCTAACACCAAAGATGGTCACTGAGCGATTCAGGTATGAGCTGTTCCCACGTGCACTACCTGCGTACACTACGCCTGCACAACTCCTGAGCCTTGTATGCTAATTACCCCATGTGCAGCAGTGTAGCATGCAAATGAAGGTATGTAACGATTCACGAAGTGGTGCAGGTATAGTGTAAGCATGCAGAAATGTAAACCGTAGAAAACAGTTTACATTTTTGCAAACATAAAATCGGAGCCATGACAGCTGACCAAACACATGTATTATATTGTTGATATATGCCAATGGCTAAATATATAGCCATTGGCATAAAAAAAATGTACAAAATATAAAATTAACATTTAATATATATAGCGTGGAAGCACAGGGCAGCGGTGCGCAAAGGGGATCACAAGGAATATATAAAAATATAGAATACACCGCAATGAAACACATATCACAATTTCCCCATAATAGTCAATGGCAGGCATGCTACACCATACTCATGGTGCAAGGGTTGCTAAGGGGCAGTGACAGTGTTATGCACAGTAGCTAGGAATTAGCAGGCAATGCTATGCAAATGAGAGGAGCAATAGTGAATCGCAGATTCCCCGCTGGTGTAAGGATGCACCTCACAGCATAGCATTATAACACCGAGGAGAGCCCTTGAGATAAAGATGACATCAAGAGAGGGGTGTGTCACCATTGCTGTAAGCACATTGGAGCATTGCTAAACCGGTCTGCCCCTAGCTAGGCAAAGCTGCAGGATAGGGGTGTGTCAAATTGCCCATAGCTATGCTTAGCTGTGAGTACACAAGGTAACTGAGTATGCATGTGAACAGAGATGAAAACGAGTGTAAACCCAGTAAATGGGTTTGTGTGGAGCGCACTGCAGCTGAAACAGGAAGGATATAGGAAAGAAATAAGTAAATACTGCAGCAGTGAAATTGGAGTATAAATGACTAATTAACACCTAGGAGTCTACAGTGGGCCATTGACAACAGCTAACAAGGCTGCAAGCAGCTACCTGCAGAACAGGGTAGGGGAGGGGCTATACTGCAAAGAAAACAGCAAAGTGTCAAAGCAGAACAAAGCCGATATGCAGTATATCAGCTACAAGGCACATTTCGCCATGACTGGGTAGGGAAAGTACAAAACAAGAAAGGCAGCAGGTGGATGCATGCCTGATAATGGGAGTGGATCCAGGTCTAAAAGTGAATTTAAGGGCAACAGATTAATCAAGGCAGGCAAGTAGATCTCCACAGTAAAGGCCACACATTTGCAGTACTCATTGCAAAACCCATAATTAAGACATGCAGCAGCTGGAATAGCTCATACACACCCACTTACATCAGCAGCATCCATAGCACAATACTATAAAGTGTGAAAGCACCTCACACACATTTGTGTTTTCCCATACACGCTGTACCAGTGGTGTATACAGATGGGGAACTTTTATTATGTACATGTTAGGGGTTGCCATAGCTTTGATCCACCAGCATGTGTTGGAGACTGAAGGTGGTGTGGAGGATGATGCACACGACCACTGCAGGCACCAGAGGAGGAGGAGGAGAATGTTCAGACTCAGGGTAACCTACCAGGGGCTACATGATCTGGAGATAGTAGAGCGTTACAGGGTGGACAGGGACACCCTACAGCAACTTGTGGAGCTGTGCCGATCACACCTCAGTGCCAGAACAAACAGATGGGAACCCATCCCAGTGGATATGAAGGTATGTGTAAGCCTGAAAATACTAGCAACAGGTACCTTTCAAAGACCAACTGGGGATATCATGGGGATCTCACAGGCATCAGCATCTAGGGTACTACACCAGTTCCTGGATGCCATGTTACCACATGCCAATGAGCACGAACACAGGAGGAGTTGGCCAGCAATATACGTCTCTTCCACCGTGTGGCAGAATACCTGGAGGTACTGGGTGCAATAGACTGCGCGCACATACACATCAAGTCACCACCTGGTAAGCAGGGTGGGCGCTACATAAACCACAAGGGATACCCCTCCATCAACTGCTAGGTTGTGTGCAATGCCCAGGGCCTTATCTTGGATGTGTATGCTGGCAGCCCTGGAAGCTATCACAACTCCCACATCTGGCATGCCTCACAGCTGTATCAGTTATTTGCCGGGGGGACATCTCAAATGGCCATCTGGTGGGGGATGCTGGCTATGCACTGGAACCGTGGATGATGACTTCCATCAGAATTGCACACGCACCCATGCAGGAATGCCATAATGAGGCACATGCACAAACCAGAATAATCATAGAGTGTGTGTTTGGGATGCTGAAATCATGGTTCCATTGCTTGGGCATATCTGGTGGAGCCTTGCAGTACTCTCCAGGCACATGTGACCATATCTTCATAGTGTGTGTCATGCTACACAATATGGTCCTGCGGAAACAGCTGCAGCAATGATAGAATGGTGAAGGCCCTCACAGCCCACCACCATTGCCAAGGGCCCCACAGGCACAGAGGTACTCAGACCATGAACACCCTGAGCCAGCCTCAGTAGGCAGACAGAGGCATGCCAGTATACCCATGCCTTGGCAAAGAGGGAATGTATAGCACACACACTGACAGTGGAGGCACCTAGGGGCTGACACCTTTCTCCACCTGCACACATAGTAAAAATGGATGACACACACACAAGACTACCTGTAAATTGTCATGTATATGCAGTCTACTGTGTGCATCCAACATAGGCAGCCCTCAACTATTGCACACACAACAGCCATTGGCACAAGGTAAGTCAACACCTGAACAGTAAATTAAACTACTGGCATATGCAGATACTGTATGTATAGATTCGTAGGTAGGTACTTGGCCAACTGCCAGAGGCCATTCATAAGGCCAGCCAAAATGTGCCAGCTTTTGCCACCCCATTGATTCATTAACTGTCCCTCTGTGGAGCAGAGCCAATGGTGGGATCCCTGGGGGGCATCTACTGTTCCCATCCACCCTTCAAGGTTTCTCTTGCAGAGTGTTAGTGAGGGGCTCTGTATAATGTAGATAGGGATGTTGTTCCAAAGTATGGGGAGTGTCTGTGACAGGAAGCTGTCCCTCCAGCATCTTCCAGTTATTGTTGTGGCAAGGTCAGCTCACTACAGTGTGTGGTTCACTGTGACATGGATTCCCATAGGTGGAGCATATCCATCAAGCCTGAGTTCGACATGGCTGTGTTGGCCAGCAGAGATCATCTCTGGGTAAACAAGATGCCACTGAGTAAAGCAGGAGTTTATTCAGTCTGGCTGCATAGACCATATGTTGGAGGCCAGTATTCCCCTTAGTGAGGTACATTCATGGACCCCCCCAGCTGTTGGACGTGTCCTCTGAGGTACATCCCACATGGGTTATTATACCCTATGATGGGACTGATGATTGATGAATAAAGGGGCACTATAACCCCAGTATGTCTAGATGGGAATCCTTTAGTAATCAGATGGCCTACATAGAAGGATGTCCTAACTACTGTGGAGATATGATTGTCAAAGGGGAGATCACTATCTACCTTAGTCCCCAGATACACCATTACCTCATCTGTATTAAAGTGGCTGCCACTCATGTGTTAATATGTGGGTGCCAATTCCACAATGGAATGACCATGCAGTAAGTGGTACTTGGTTGGAGACTGTGTCATTGGCACCCTGTGACATTCTCTGGGAGGCCCCTTGAGGGATGTCCGTGTCAGCTGGACTATCAGTCATGGCTCCCAGTTTGCAGTCATTGCCAAACATGGTCTGCCATAGTCCACCTTTGTTTGCCTGTACATCTGAGATGTATATGCCAAACAGTAGGGCTCCCAGGACTGAGTCCTGTGGGACACCAGCCATGACTGTTCAAGAGTTGGACCTGGAGACCACTAGTCGTACCATGTGTGTTCTGTGTGTAAGCCCGTTGGCAACCCAACCTGTGATGTATGGGTGAATGTACAGGCTGGTGTGTTTATCAATATTACCTGAGTGGGGCATGGTGTCAAAAGCCTTGGTGAGGTCCAGGTAGTATGTGTGAACAACCTCCCCTGTCATCTAACGTCTTGGTGACTGTATGTAAGACATCAAACAGGTTCAGTAGGCATAAACTGCACTCAACCAAGCTGACCTGGGTTGGGTCATGTGTTTGGAGGTTACCAATGTCATTGTTAATGAGTGCCATGAGGATGCAAACCATACCATTGCAGACCAGGCTAGTCAGGCTTATGGGGTGGTAGTTACCATGGTCAGTTGTGATTCCACCTTGATGGAGTGGAATAACTGTTGACACATGTCATTGTATGGGCATGTAGCCTGTGGAGAGGCTGAGGTAGGAATGCTTAATTAGGTGGAGGGTAGGTTGTCTTGTACAGTTTGCAAGATGCAGTCTAGGTCAACATCTGCCTCCAATGATTCTGTGTTCTGCTGTTAGGGAGGGCCAGTTCCACCTGTGTGTCTCTGATGGTTGGGATCCTGTACCTTTCAGGTAGTGTTGTGGGCTCTTTAGGGGTTGAAGTATGCACTGAATGTATCTGCAAGGATGTTGGCAATATCAGTAGGGTCAGCATATTTTGTGCTATATTTTACCGCACAGTGCAAATCTGTGTGTCACCAGGTAGATCCTTGACATAGCCAAAGAAGGCTTTGTGGTTATCTTTCGAATCCTTGCGTGTTCTCCTGCTGATGTTAGCCTTGGATGATGTCATGAGGGACCTACTTATCATACTAATAGTGGTCACAGATGTCTGCCCTTTGTGGGATTTGCTGTGTGTCTGGAACACTGTCCTACTTCTGTAGTATAGCCTGTTTATTGCAGAGGTCCATCAGACCGGTGTCCTTGTCTAGGAGGAGTGAGTCTTGGTTTACCAGTGGTGGCAAGATCCATACATCCATGTAGGTGCTTATAGACTGCATTTGTAAATCTGTTTGTATCTTGAGCAGTGTTTCCCCTTAGTGTGGGGGCTGTGAAGCCCCCCCCCACCCCTGTCACTAGTAGTGTACATTTAGCTGTAGGAAAGGTATACACTGTGGTATCTGTGGGTGGGGGAGATGCTAGGGTGTGGAAACAGTGAATAGTTCATGGTCAGATCTAACCAGTGACCAGTTAATCTCCACTGTGGTGCACCTGTTGCCCATGTTGGTGATTACCACATCTAGTAGTTTCTACCCCATGTTAGGGAGGTTACCACCTGATACAGGGCATATGAGTTTATACATTCCAGGAAGTGCTGGGCCTGGAAATGAGTGCCGGAGTATGTTTCCCAGTTAATGGTATGGTAGTTGACATCGACCAATGCCAGGGTGTGCGTTAGGACTGTCATGTTCTCCACTGTCTCCAGGTAGGTGGAGTAGAGGTCCTGGATCATGGAGGGTGATCCATAGCAGGCCACATTCCACTATGCAGTTGTGGTTGATGTTAGCTGCACATGGATGATAAAAGAGGTATCATGCTGCCCCACTAACCTGGAGGTGTAGGTATCCCTGATGAATATGGATACAGCCCCTTCCTGTCTGTCAGTCCATGTTCTGTGGCTGAAATGTGAGGTGTGAGTTGTAGTCTGGTAGTGCTGGTGTGCTCTCAGGAGCCTTAAGACTTAATGCACAGATGTTGATGTTGTCCATCCTGAGGAGTGCTGTTAGTGCATGCATGTTGTGATCACAAACCCTGGTGTTGAGTAGCATAATCCTCATTGAATCTGCTATTGTGCTGCTTACAAAGCTGGTATTCACCATTGAGACTCTCCTAAATAAGGCACCATGGGGGTGCCAATGGCCTTGGCCAGTATTCCAAAGCCTAAGGCTGACACATAGGCCGGTATGGTATCATTACATGCATGTTCCCCATCTGTGCTTGTTTTTCATCTCCCCTGCAGGTAACCTACTGGTAAGCTATAGCAAGCCTTAAACTTATACAAGTCTTCTAGCTTCCAAGATAGGCTTTTGGAGTGACTAAGTATCAGTGTTCTGTATGTTCTTGCTGTACTCAACTGTTTCCTGACTACATGGTGAGTTCTCACTGTATATTGTGATCTGAAGGTCTGTTTATTCACATATTATGGCTGTGATGGCCTGCACATTAGAGGTTCATAGACAGCCTACTACCTATCTGCCCAAGGGCAATTAGAAGTATAGCTACAGTGTGTTGGCCTTCCCTGCACCATTGATGAAGTAACTAAGCTTCTGTCAAGCATAGTCAATGAAGCAATTCCAGGCAGAGTTGCTGGAAGCTGTTGAAGACTAGGGTTGTGGAGGGTGATAGGGGCACTTAGTTATCTAAATAGGGCATGTTAATGTGGCAATTCAACACCATTCAATTCCCCCAACAGGTCATGCAGCTATCAAACTGGACAGGGTCCCCCACCCCCTGGATGTACGGTTCTAGGACACATGATCCCAGGGGTGTATAGTCTGTTACCCATTTACACAACAAGGTTTCCCTTGAAGTGTCATTGAGGGGCTATGCCTAATGTAGTTAGGAATGTAATGTATTGTCTCACAATACATTTGTTATATGTTGTTATTTCAAGAGTATGTGAAGCTCGGTGAGTTTGGGGCTCTCCGCCCTTTGCTTAGCCTAGCCACAGAAATCATCTAAACAGGAAATAGGCAGAAGCAAAGTTAATGTCAACAGTGTAATGGTTACAACATCTGCATAGTATCTGTGGATTTGAAGTTACAATCCCAATAAAGACAGGGATGTTTATCATGTGCAAAAGTATACCTTAACCACAGCTTGCATATATAGGTAGTAATCGTCTGTATAATAAACATTCAAAACACCCATATAAACCCATGTGTGCTGGAGAGTGCAGTCAACAGAGAATGTAATGTTATGTCAGCACATAGTGAGATGTTATGTCACTGACATGTATATATCCAGAATAGTTA